>NC_060140.1:105576259-105882434 GCF_021461385.2 Schistocerca piceifrons
GTGTGTGTTTGTGTGTCTTTTAGTGTCTCTGTCAACATTCCAACGCTTTTGTTTGGTAAGTTACAGCATCTTTGTTTTTATATATATTTTTCCCACGTGGAATGTTTCCATCTATAATATATATATAGAGGGAAACATTCCACGTGGGAAATATATATATATAAAAACAAAGATGATGTGACTTACCAAATGAAAGTGCTGGCAGGTCGACAGACACACAAACAAACACAAACATACACACATAATTCAAGCTTTCGCAACAAACTGTTGCCTCATCAGGAAAGAGGGAAGGAGAGGGAAAGACGAAAGGATGTGGGTTTTAAGGGAGAGGGTAAGGAGTCATTCCAATCCTGGGAGCAGAAAGACTTACCTTAGGGGGAAAAAAGGACGGGTATACACTCGCACACACACACATATCCATCCACACATATAAGCAGACATATTTAAAGACAAAGAGTTTGGGCAGAGATGTCAGTCGAGGCAGAAGTCCAGAGGCAAAGATGTTGTTGAATGACAGGTGAAGTATGAGTGGCGGCAACTTGAAATTAGCGGAGATTGAGGCCTGGTGGATAACGGGAAGAGAGGATATATTGAAGAGCAAGTTCCCATCTCCGGAGTTCGGATAGGTTGGTGTTAGTGGGAAGTATCCAGATAACCCGGACGGTGTAACACTGTGCCAAGATGTGCTGGCCGTGCACCAAGGCATGTTTAGCCACAGGGTGATCCTCATTACCAACAAACACTGTCTGCCTGTATCCATTTATGCGAATGGACAGTTTGTTGCTGGTCATTCCCACATAGAATGCGTCACAGTGTAGGCAGGTCAGTTGGTAGATCACATGGGTGCTTTCACACGTGGCTCTGCCTTTGATCGTGTACACCTTCCGGGTTACAGGACTGGAGTAGGTGGTGGTGGGAGGGTGCATGGGACAGGTTTTACACCGGGGGCGGTTACAAGGGTAGGAGCCACAGGGTAGGGAAGGTGGTTTGGGGATTTCATAGGGATGAACTAAGAGGTTACGAAGGTTAGGTGGATGGCAGAAAGACACTCTTGGTGGAGTGGGGAGGATTTCATGAAGGATGGATCTCATTTCAGGGCAGGATTTGAGGAAGTCGTATCCCTGCTGGAGAGCCACATTCAGAATCTGATCCAGTCCCGGAAAGTATCCTGTCACAAGTGGGGCACCTTTGTGGTTCTTCTGTGGGAGGTTCTGGGTTTGAGAGGATGAGGAAGTGGCTCTGGCTATTTGCTTCTGTACCAGGTCGGGAGGGTAGTTGCGGGATGCGAAAGCCATTGTCAGGTTGTTGGTGTAATGCTTCAGGGATTCCGGACTGGAGCAGATTCGTTTTCCACGAAGACCTAGGCTGTAGGGAAGGGACTGTTTGATGTGGAATGGGTGGCAGCTGTCGTAATGGAGGTACTGTTGCTTGTTGGTGGGTTTGATGTGGACGGACATGTGAAGCTGGCCAGGACAGGTGGCGGTCAACATCAAGGAAAGTGGCATGGGATTTGGAGTAGGACCAGGTGAATCTGATGGAACCAAAGGAGTTGAGGTTGGAGAGGAAATTCTGGAGTTCTTCTTCACTGTGAGTCCAGATCATGAAAATGTCATCAATAAATCTGTACCAAACTTTGGGTTGGCAGGCCTGGGTAACCAAGAAGGCTTCCTCTAAGCGACCCATGAATAGGTTGGCGTACGAAGGGGCCATCCTGGTACCCATCGCTGTTCCCTTTAATTGTTGGTATGCCTGGCCTTCAAAAGTGAAGAAGTTGTGGGTCAGGATGAAGCTGGCTAAGGTAATGAGGAAAGAGGTTTTAGGTAGGGTGGCAGGTGATCGGCGTGAAAGGAAGTGCTCCATCGCAGCGAGGCCCTGGATGCGCGGGATATTTGTGTATAAGGAAGTGGCATCAATGGTTACAAGGATGGTTTCTGGGGGTAACGGATTGGGTAAGGATTCCAGGCGTTCGAGAAAGTGGTTGGTGTCTTTGATGAAGGATGGGAGACTGCACGTAATGGGTTGAAGGTGTTGATCTATGTAGGCAGAGATACGTTCTGTGGGGGCTTGGTAACCAGCTACAATGGGGCGGCCGGGATGATTGGGTTTGTGAATTTTAGGAAGAAGGTAGAAGGTAGGGGTGCGGGGTGTCGGTGGGGTCAGGAGGGTGATGGAATCAGGTGAAAGGTTTTGTAGGGGGCCTAAGGTTCTGAGGATTCCTTGAAGCTCCGCCTGGACATCAGGAATGGGATTACCTTGGCAAACTTTGTATGTGGTGTTGTCTGAAAGCTGATGCAGTCCCTCAGTCACATACTCCCTTCTCTGCCGGAAGAATGACGATGGACCGGTCAGCCTTCAGATCACGGATAGCCTGGGCTTCAGCAGTGGTGATGTTGGGAGTAGGATTAAGGTTTTTTAAGAAGGATTGAGAGGCAAGGCTGGAAGTCAGAAATTCCTGGAAGGTTTGGAGAGGGTGATTTTGAGGAAGAGGAGGTGGGTCCCGCTGTGACGGAGGACGGAACTGTTCCAGGCAGGGTTCAATTTGGATAGTGTCTTGGGGAGTTGGATCATTAGGGGTAGGATTAGGATCATTTTTCTTTGTGGCAAAGTGATACTTCCAGCAGAGAGTACGAGTGTAGGACAGTAAATCTTTGACGAGGGCTGTTCGGTTGAAACTGGGAGTGGGGCTGAAGGTGAGGCCTTTGGATAGGACAGAGGTTTTGGATTGGGAGAGAGGTTTGGAGGAAAGGTTAACTACTGAATTAGGGTGTTGTGGTGCCAGATTGTGTTGATTGGAATTTTGAGGTTTTGGAGGGAGTGGAGCTGGAAGTGGGAGACTGAGTAGATGGGAGAGACTGGGTTTGTGTGCAATGAGAGGTGGTTGAGGTTTGCTGGAAAGGTTGTGAAGGGTGAGTGAGTTGCCTTTCCGGAGGTGGGAGACCAGGAGATTGGATAGTTTTTTGAGGTGAAGGGTGGCATGCTGTTCTAATTTGCGGTTGGCCTGTAGGAGGATGCTCTGAATAGCCGGTGTGGATGTGGGAGAGGAAAGATTGAGGACTTTTATTAAGGATAGGAGTTGACGGGTGTGTTCATTGGCTGAGTTGATGTGTAGGTCAAGGATTAGGTGGGTGAGGGCAATGGATTGTTCAGTTTGGAACTGGTGTAGGGACTGATGGAAAGAAGGGTTGCAGCCAGAGATGGGAACTATAAGTGTGAGGCCTTTGAGGGTTATGCCAAATGTCAGACAAGCCTGAGAAAATAAAATATGCGAGCGTAATCTGGCAAGGGTGAAGGCATGTTTGCGGGAGGAATGTAAATAAAACTTAATGGGGTCGTTGTGGGGGTGTTGTGAGGGTGACATGGTATTAGAAGGTGGAAAGTGTAACATGAGGTTGAAATGAAAATGAAAGATAAAAATATATGGGGAGAGATAAGGGTGAATTAGAAAGTAACTGGAGATCTGATATGAAAAAAGGCGAAAAAGTGTTGGTTAAGTTGATCCTGTGGTGAACTTGGGTTGGTAGACAGCGATGTGCATGAAGGTTAGGTGGTTGTGTTGCCGCTAAAACACGTTAAAGGATGGAGAAATTAGGGAAAATTTCGAAAAAAACGTGTAAATCTATTAAAAGGAGTGGTGTTGTGGTGAAAGATTACGAAAATGGGGCTAACAATTGTCTGACGAAGAAATAATGACGTTAAAACCTGTGGGGAGTGCCTAAAAATTATCAGTGATGTGCGAAAAACGGAAGTGGAAATAAAGTGAAAGTTATTAGAACTAGCCGAAATGGTTGTTTAATACGTGAAAGCAGCTGTTATTGAACTAGAAATGGTGGATTTTATAGCAGCGGTAGTGTTGAAAGCGGAAAATAAAAATTTTTTTGGTTATGGTTTGGAAGTCGGTTACGTATTATTGAGTATATATAGGCGGGATAAAATTGTATTACGGTAAAAAGGGGAAGGTGAATACAAAGTGAGACTGTGGATGGATATGTGTGGGTGTGCGAGTGTATACCCGTCCTTTTTTCCCCCTAAGGTAAGTCTTTCCGCTCCCGGGATTGGAATGACTCCTTACCCTCTCCCTTAAACCCCACATCCTTTCGTCTTTCCCTCTCCTTCCCTCTTTCCTGATGAGGCAACAGTTTGTTGCGAAAGCTTGAATTTTGTGTGTATGTTTGTGTTTGTTTGTGTGTCTGTCGACCTGCCAGCACTTTCATTTGGTAAGTCACATCATCTTTGTTTTTAGATATATTTTTCCTACGTGGAATGTTTCCCTCTATTTTATATATATATATATATATATATATATATATATATATATATATATAGGGAAACATTCCACGTGGGAAAAATATCTATAACAAAACAACAAAGATGCTGTAACTTACCAAACGGAAAGTGTTGGTTGTTGATAGACACAATAAAAAACACACACACACTAAAAAACACACAAACATTGTGTCTATCAACAACCAACACTTTCTCGTTTTATATATATATATATATATATATATATATATATATATATATATATATCTGTGTGTGTGTTTTTGGGGCAGCAATAGAGCCATCACTGGGAGTCACTAACAATGTTTAATGATTGATGAGTTTCTTTATTGCCTGCATCAATTTAGAATTGACTGTGGATGTTTTAAACAAATGTTGCCGTGTATGTGCAGTTACATGTACATGTGTTGGTGCCAGAATTGTGTGTCCTATTTTAGGTTGAAGTACTTGGCCTCATAACTGGCTAATGAGGGCAGATGCAGATGACAGATACTGGTTCTCAATATTTTGTAATTATATATTCTTAGGAAGGTATATTAGAGGTATGCGTTTTGTGAATTTAATTTCTTCAGTTTTCTTCTCTTCATTGAACTTACAGCATTACCAGCTCCAGCCTGGATGTTTAACTGGTTCAGTTAATGCACCATGGTGGCAACTAGCATGTTTTCTTTGGTTCACCTCCTGTATGCTGCACTGCCTGTTCTTCTTAAGGTAGTGTGGCCAAGTCTTTGGCATTTAAAGCACCTCATTGGATTTGGGATTAAAGGCTTTACTTTCAGTCGAACAAAGTCTGCCTTAAGATACTCTTGTAAAACAAGATAAAAAAAGATAACAGTTTCCTATAGCAAATCACTTACCTTTTTTATCACATTGCACACCTCTGTGATTCCCATCCTTTTTTGCACTTTTATTGTGTCTATGTCCATTATAAAGGCTGAGCCACACAAGTCATAACATTGCTTGTAGTCTGTGAACAGTTCAAAATATTGAAACAAGTTAACAGTTCAAATACTGAAACAAGGTTTTTGCCAAATACTAGAAGCAGAGGAGCATATAATTTGGACAAGTCAATTTTTGTGAAGTTCAAATCTTTCTCCAGCTGTTGGTATTTCGATTTTATTGGTTCCCCAATTCAGTTAAGGCAAATATTGGGACAGTTCCTTTGGGGGGGGGGGGGGGACTAAGTTTCTGACTTTCCTTGTTGATTTTTGGCTTGTGGTTTGATTCTAATGACTTAATTGTCAATAGAAAATTAACCCCAGATTACTAAAACCTCATAAAATTTATGATTGCAGTTGGTACCCATTAGCGGTTCCTGCCAATCTCGTATCATCAGCATAGGGTATAAAACAGAACATTTTGTAATTAGTCTGTATGTGCCATATGGCTGGAGACCTTATAATTTTAATTAACTAATGAATAAACATAAGTTATGTCATCCTTTGAATAACATATTAAGTAGAAAAATTTACAATGGTTTAGTAACAATGTAACAACCCCCCCCCCCCCCACCCCCCCCCATTACTGTTCTAGGGTTAAACTGTAATATTCCTTCCTTTCACTCTTGTGGTTAAGTATATATAATAAAAAATATTGAGAATCGGTACCTGTCCTCAAGTGTTTTCTGTTCCTGTCAAGTTTTCCACCTATTAGTTGAGAATTATGTCTGTGCTTTTATTACATATGACAAATTGATGTCATTTGTCTATGCTAGTTTACATAATCCAGAATCACTTTGTAACACAATACACACAGCTGCAAACATTTATTTTATGTGGTGTGTACTAGGAGCAACAAAATCATGATAATGTTGTATAAAATATTTATTTACCTCTAACAGAAAAAGGTGTGGAGTACGAGTTCCGCGTAGCTGGTCAGAACAAAATTGGTTTTGGTCAAGAAACCATTAAATACATGCTGACACCAGAGGGACCTCCAAGTGGGCCCCCGAGTAACATCTCGCATCATTTCCAAACGCCAGATGTTCTCTGTGTCACTTGGGGACCTCCACTTCGGGAGCACCGCAATGGACAGATAGTCCGTTATGATGTTCAGTTCCATAAGAAAGTAGATTATTCTACAGTGATTGATCGTAGTACAAATACGACAAAGGTGAGTACCAAGATCTTTTATTAGTTTCTCTTTCTAAACAGTCTAAAATGTGATGTTGTTAGAACCCTTTGCACGAAAGGTATGAAAAGAGAAATTTATAATTATCAGTTTCTATATTAGCATCTCTCTCTAAAGCTTTAAAAGTAATAAATTACTCAAGAATGCTTGAGCATATCTGCCAAACTAAGAGTCCAAGTCAGTAATAACTTTTATTCCAGCATGGCATCTCTATAAAATATACCATTTACTGAATTAAAATGATGGAAAATTCATGATAAAAACAGTAGATAATCTTTTTGTAGATCAATGTTGATCAGAAGTTGAATTGGAAAAATGTTTAATCATTTTAAATGCTTGAATTTAACCACTGCTGCTTTGTGTGTTCTTACTGATTTTGCCAATAAATGTTTTAGACAGTTAACTAACACATTGTATTTATGCCAAGATGATTATACATGTAGGTATGAAGTATTTATTGAATAAACATTATGAGAAGCATTCATGTGAATTTTACAGTCAAAATGATTTGCAATAAGCATGTTCCTGGGGAAATTCTTCTGACAGGAAGTGCAGTGTAGTAAATAGACTTGTGGTTGAAATAGATATTAGCATGGGTGTGAAAGAACACTAATTTAATATTCTCTATCAAAACAACAAGCTTTACTTGGAGAAGGATAAACTTCTTGCATATAACTAACAGAACGAAAGAGTGAATGAAATTCCAGCATACTCAGTGTACTTAACAGAACATCTCTTAGGAATTACAGATGTTGAAAGTTACATGTTTTTGATTACAAGCTAGTATAATATTATTGTGAAACCAACAAAATAACACTAAGAGTTGGTATATATATAAAAATTATAGTTCAGTCCCAGGCCCTATTTGTTGGAAAATGTTGTTTCCAACACCAGTAAGAATCAGTTAAAGTGGGTTGTAATAAGGATATGGAAACTTCTGTGAAGAATCATTGTTTATGGAGATCTTAATAATTTATGTTATGGATTCTTCTGCTGCTGCTTGACAGAATAATTTAATATTTATCAGAGGGAAACCTAAACTGTGGTCTGTGGTCCAGAACAGCCAGTTAGAGCTACAACTAACATGGATGTTTATTTAGTCAGTTTCATTAACGAATATTAGTTGGCACCATACATATTACTTTATTTACCACTATTTTGGATGGATGTTGTACTTGGCAAACATTGGTTGGTTTGAGAATGGGCATAGTCTGAAACTGGTCACCGATTAAATAAACATCCATTTTAGTTGCAGCCCTGGCTGTCTCTTTTGCATCACAATCCAAAATGAGTTGCTGACCCACATTGCCCAGCACACTGGAGTTATAAAAACTGTGGATGTTGTACAATACAATACTGTAGAACATCAACAGTTTGTGTATTTCATTGACACTTTAACAATTATTTTGTGGTAGATGGTAATGATTGAGGACTTATAGAGTCCAGTTATGGATAATGTCCTATACTGACATGCAAATCAGGGTTGAAGTGCGAAGTACAATGACCGCTGACAACTTGTTTTTAGACTCAGCTATCAGGTTCTACGAAGGTAACGCCATTCCATCTCCAATAGTGATGCTGGTAGTAAAACACTGTGATGTTCACAGCAATCCTCAAAATTATGATGGCTTTATTTTTAAGTTAAATTCAGTGATTTATATGTGCAAATGATTATTATAAATAGATCACCTTATTTTTGAATGTATGGTTTGGGGTAGTATGAATAATAAAATATTATTGGGTTTCCAACTGCATCAAGTGGTTAAACTCCCACAAGCATTCAGCTGAGTACTCTTTTGGCCTTTGTCAAGCGGTAACTGACTGCCAACCCATCAGTGGCTGTGCTGCTGGCTGTAATTTCACTGGCACTCATTATAGGAGTTGGACAGAAATGTGAAAACAACAAGAGAAGTTGCATGCTTGAACATAAGTGCAAATGTTAGCCAAGTCTGCAGGTTTTGCTGTTGTATTTGATCACAGATGGCACCTGTGTAACATCCTCACTACATGGCAAGCGTCAGTTGTGGTCAGAACAGTGCTTTGTGTAGTTGTGAATGCATTATGTCAAAGCTACATGAATTCAAAGTGGACAAATTGTTGGGGCTTGTATGGTGGTTGCTGTAACCAAGGTAGCCAAAGTGTTTGATGTTTCAATAGGCATTGTATCAAAGATTTATAGCACGCACAAGAAAAGCATAAAAACATCATCAGCTAAGTCACTACACAAATAAAAAGTTTGTATAGGGTGATCATGACCGACGGTAATTGAAGGGGATTGTGTTGAAAAATAAAGAGGACAGCAGCTCGAAAAGTCACTGCAGAACTGAATATTGCACATGTGAACTCTGTCAGCAACATCAAGGAAGCTCCATAAGCAAGGAATTGCAGAGCGAGCTGGAATTTCAAAGCCAGAGTCATAAAAACTGGACTATGAAACAATGGAAGAAATCCATTTTCTTCAGATCAGTCTTGTTTCACACTGTTTCCAACTCCTGGCTGAGTTTACATCCCGACAGTGAAACATTGCGGGTGTTCGGTGATGAGTTGGGCAGCTGCATTGTGCTATTTAATAGACCCCATATTTACTCTGCAGGGTCAAATTACTGCCAAGGAGTATGTGACCATTTTGGATGGTCAGATCCATCCCATGATACAATGTTCCTTCCCCAGTGGTGATGTTGTGATTCAAGATGACAGGGCCCTGTTCATACAGCTCACATTGTCCTGGACTGGTTTTGTGAGCACAGGTATGAATTACTGCATCTCCTCTGTCCATCACAGTCAGTGGTTCCCAATATTATTTAACGCTTGTGCTTTACTTTGGAGAAAAGGATGCATGATTGCTATCCACCTCCATCATCATTACCTGAACTTACCACTATTTTGCAGGAAGAATGGTATAGGACTGCCTTGAAAACCATGCAGGATCTATATTTATCTATTCTGAGACAATAGGAAACTGAAACTTCCTGGCAGATTAAAACTGTGAGCCGGACCAAGACTCGAACTCGGGACCTTTGCCTTTCGCGGGCAAGTGCTCTACCAACTGAGCTACCCTAGCACGACTCACGCCCCGTCCTCACAGCTTTACTTCTGCCAGTACCTCGTCTCCTACTTTCCAAACTTTACAGAAGTTTGGCAGAAGTAAAGCTGTGGGGACGGGGCGTGAGTCGTGCTAGGGTAGCTCAGTTGGTAGAGCACTTGCCCGCGAAAGGCAAAGGTCTCGAGTTCGAGTCTCGGTCCGGCTCACAGTTTTAATCTGCCAGGAAGTTTCACATCAGCGCACACTCTGCTGCAGAGTGAAAATCTCATTCTGGAAACATCCCCCAGACTGTGGCTAAGCCATGTCTCCGCAATATCCTTTCTTTCAGGAGTGCTAGTTCTGCTAGGTTCGCAGGAGAGCTTCTGTAAAGTTTGGAAGGTAGGAGATGAGGTATTGGCAGAAGCAAAGCGGTGGGGATGGGGCGTGAGTCATGCTATGGTAGCTCAGTTGGTAGAGCACTTGCCCACGAAAGGCAAAGGTCCCGAGTTTGAGTCTCGGTCCGGCTCACAGTTTTAATCTGCCAGGAAGTTTCACATCAGCGCACTCTCCGCTGCAGAGTGAAAATCTCATTCTGGAAATAGGAAACTGTTTTGAATGGAAACGGGTTTCATATAGCATGTTGTTGTTGTTGTGGTCTTCAGTCCTGAGACTGGTTTGATGCAGCTCTCCCTGCTACTCTATCCCGTGCAAGCCTCTTCATCTCCAGTACCTACTGCAGCCTACATCCTTCTGAATCTGCTTAGTGTATTCATCTCTTGGTCTCCCACTACGATTTTTACCCTCCACACTGCCCTCCAGTACTAAATTGGTGATCCCTTGATGCCTCAGAACATGTCCTACCAACCGATCCCTTCTTCTAGTCAAGTTGTGCTATGAACTCCTCCCCAATTCTATTCAATACCTCCTCATTAGTTATGTGATCTACCCATCTAATCTTCAGCATTCTTCTCTGGCACCACATTTCGAAAGCTTTTATTCTCTTCTTGTCTATTTATCACCTATGTTTCACTTCCATACATGGCTACACTCCATACAAATACTTTCAGAAACGACTTCCTGACACTTAAATCAATACTCGATGTTAACAAATTTCTCTGCTTCTGAAATGCTTTTCATATGCCATATTAGATGCAGTAATGTCTTGTGTTTTTGGTGTTTCTGTATTGTTGCCCACCCCTGCACCTCCAGTGTCCATTGTGCCCACTTCAGCCTCCTGCCAGCTGCATTATACACTGTACTAAGTTGCAGTGTGCTGTCCTTATTGAGGGTGTTTTCTGAAGTTTTAATTTCAACAGCTTCTTGCACACTGTACCAGGAATGGTTCATTGTAGTAATGACTCAGATGACTAGTTTTTGAAGCACATTCTGTCAAGGATGGGCAGAACACCTTGCATGTTCTATGTGGCACTGTGCTGCAGTGTGAACTGTTTATCCGAAGTTGTAGCAGCCACAATCATATAGTATATTATATACGCCAAGCAGTCTGATTGCTATACTATCCCTCACAGGGCTCATGTATTGTCTTATTGGGAGCCTAAAGACTGTTTTGAGGTTGTGTATATTTAGGAGCTGTCTAATCTTCCCCTTCACTGAATGATAAAATCTCAGGAAACCAAATGCATTGCTGTGAAAATCTTTTGTTTGCACGCTGCTCACGAAATAGGCTTTCGGACCTGGTGGTGATTGTAGCCATTTTCACAGAGGACTTTTTTTTAGATATTTCAGTTCTTATGTCATATTTTCAGCATCTTACACAATACAAGGTGTGATTCAGAAGTTTCAAGACTGATTCATTTCTGAGTAGGGGAGCCGGTTCCGTTGGGTGGGGGAAGTAGTGGGGGTCTCGGGGAACGAACTGATGCTGTGGCAGTTGCCTCCGGAACCCTGGAGAGTGCGCATCACTTGCAGTGTGAGTGTGTGTCATTGACCTTGGTCGAAAAAGTGGGAGAGGTGAAAATGGAGCAGCTCTTGGAGCAGCGTTATGCGATTAAGTTTTGAGTGCTACTGAACAAAACTGCCACGGAGACTCTCGGTACGATTCAAGCGGCCTTTAAGGAAGAAGACATGTCCTGTGCAATGGTTTTCATGTGGTACAAACATTTCAAAGATGGCCACAGGAATGTTGAAGACGACAAACGCTCTGGGAGGCCATCATCAAGCTGAACGGATCAAAATGTGGAGAGAGTGCGGGAACTTTTAAACAATGACCGTCGTCTTAGTTCTAGATTAATTGCCGATGAACTGGGACTCAGTCAGAGTATGGTGTGGAGGATTGTGATGGAGAATTTGATGATGCGAAAAGTGTGTACCAAACTGATGTCAAAAGTTTTGTTGGTGGATCAGAAGAAACGGCACATTACTGTTTGCCAGGAAATGCTCCAACAGTTGAATGTTGATCCAAACCTTCTGGAGAAAGTGGTTACTGGTGATGAGACCTGGGTCTACATGTATGATCCCGAGTTGAAGTGTCAAAGCTCAGAATGGCTCACTGCTTCCTCACCTAAGCCCAAGAAAGCTCGCATGAGCAAGTTTTGTGTGAAGTGCATGCTGATTGTTTGTTTTTTTATGGTAAAGGAGTGATTCACAAGGAGTTTGTTGCTTGTGGACAGACTGTCACAGGTGACTTTTATGCTGGAGTGTTCTGCTGCTTGAGGGATCAAGTTTGCCGCGTCCGCCCGGCGATCAAGGGCAATTGGATTCTCTGCCCCTTACTACGCGCCCACTCACATGTCGCATGCCGCCACCGAAGTGTTGGTCAAGTTCAACATAACAACACTGCCGCAGCCACCCTACAGCCCCAACTTGGCTCCAAGTGACTTTTTTCTCTTTCCCCGAATCAAGACAGGCCTAAAAGGGAAGTGATTCCACTCCATCGATGCCATCCAGCAGGCTTCGATGAGAGCCCTTGACATCATGACACCCGAGACTTCCAGAAGGGCTGTGAACAGTGGAAGACACACTGACAGTGCTGTGCTGATGCTGAAGGATCATATTTTGAAGAATTTTAGTCCGCTGTACTTAAATGTCCAATAAAGTATCTAGTTCTGAGTTAAGTCGTGAAACCTTTGAATCACACCCTGTTATTTGCATGATACACTAGAATCTTCAGAATACTGTGCTTCTATGCCAGATTGTGGTGGCTGAATTCATGCATATACTGGCAAGGGTAGGTTTCCCATGTACATAATGGCTGGGACACTCACTGGTTCTTCAATGGACAAGGATGTCAATGAAGGACAAGGCACTATCTAACTTTACCTCCATTGTGAACTTGATATAGTCATGAGTGCTCTCTTGGTTTTTCACAACCATGGAATGCCAGATAATAAATAGGTCATTGACATGAAATAAAAGCAATTAGTCATGACCATATCCTCAAATTTCTCTATTAAAAAAAAAGTTTGCTACTGGTGAAGTTAATGGGCTTCGCAATATTGTCCATCTTTTGATTGTAATACTGTCCATGAAAAGAGGTGGACCCCTTTTTGTAAGTTATTGGCTTCCATGATGTGCTGGTACAGCCATCTCAATAGTGGAATGTCAGTTATGATGATATGAAGGTAAGGTCAATGAAACACCCAGTCTCTGAGTGGAGAAAATCTCCGACCTGGCCAAGAGTCAAAACTAGATCCCTTCAGTTAGCATCCACTGCACTGACCTTCAGCTACTGAGGCAGACAAGAGGAAGGACATGCCAAGATGTGCTTAAACAGTATGACATTCATGCTGTCAAAGACTGAGAGAGAAGTCCACATAATCTTCAAGGGGAACATCCATGTATAATGAGAATAACACTGGAAACAATTTATAAATCAAATTATGAAAATTTTCTTTTATTAAATACAGTCATACACCACTGTGAATCCTGTTCTCCCATAAAAGATAAAACTAAAATAAAAATATTCAGGGTGCAAGTTCAATCCTCAGTGTCGTACATTTTACATAACAATAAAAAGCTGTATTACAATCATTACTAGTGTAATGAAATCCTCCATTTTCTTATAAAAAGAGCAAAACACAGGTGCTATGTTACAAAAACACTCCAAAAATAAAGCAAAAATAATCTTAAGCATGTTAAACAAGAAATAAAGAAAAACAGTGAGATGTCCGAGGTTAAGCCACACTTATTGTGTGGATGCTATTTCTAGTAGAATATTTGTAGTTGAGTATCATTAGCTACAAAACCGACTCTACAAAAATAGACAAAGAGCCCTTTAGCACACTATCCACAAGTTAACTATCTTTATGTATCACTTTATGGGAAACAAATGTAGATGGGCTACTCAGCCACCTGTATGAGATGCACAGGGAGGTGCACATCAGATGGTGTGTTGATTCAAAGTCAGCTATCCTGTGGACTGGAGTTATTGCATAATGGTTCATACAAATTGTGGCTGACTGAAATGGTGACACTGGCCGAAGCTCGACACACAAATATGTGAATGGGTTGTGTTGATCCCAGACTCTGAGATTCAAGAGCACTGAGTCTGGGCAGACAGTGCTGTGAGCACATCATTGCCTAGGTTTACTGTTCAGGTGTCTCACCAAACTCTTGGGGGTTTCATAGGGTAGTGTACCATGGTTAGAGTTGTTAGAGGCCCTATTGTCATGTATGAGATCCTGGAATGGATAAAACTACATGAGGAGCTCATGCAATGGATGTAGACCACAGAATGCCCCCTTCTGTTTCTCGACCTATGTTTTGCTACGTGAAATTGGCTGATTAAACAACACTTTACACTTTAAAAGCCCATCTGCTTTATTGCGGTTTTTATTAATAGTACATTGCTTAGATTGAGGATCTAGAGATTGGTTGGAGGGATTAGAATGGATTTAAATAAAATTAAATAGGTTATACAAAAGTATCTAGCTACCGAACATGCTCTTCAGCATGACTGAGGGGACCTGAGAGCCTTCTACACCCAGGGGCTGTTTGGATCCTCCACCTGATAGTAATTTGCCTGAACTCCAGAGATAGGAAGTTGCCCTTCAGCATGTGAATATGCAGCTATGGTACAGGTGTCACGGATAATCAGAACAGAACTATGAGTAACTGGAAACAGACTTAGGCCAGAATTTATGCAAGAGGATCAGATGTTTGCAACAGATTCAAAGAATTGTAAAATTTCCAGTAATTCTGAAATGGAACTTAAATGCCAGTTAATGGTAATATAAGATATTTCAATAGTTTGGCTTCAATAACATCATTTATGTTATGATAGTATCATAATTTATGTTTGTAATATTCATTGCTTCTTTGTTTACAGGCTGTGTTCATTAATCTAGATGAAAATACAGATTATGTCTACCACATCAGAGCCCATACCAGCCAGGGGCCAGGACCGTACAGTGAAAAGGTGACAGTACACACCGAGAGGGACATTGTGCGTGCCCCAATGAGTGTGCAGGCCGTGGCTACTTCTGACCAGAGTGTGGAAGTTTGGTGGGAAGGTGTTCCAAATCGTGGCAAAGTTATAGGTTACCAGGTAAGACAGCAGCAACTTTATAACCTTAGAGATGTGTTGTATTATTTTCTAGATGAATTTTTGGTTGTGTTAGAGTTCAGTCTTTCTGTTTCTGTTTTTAAATGATAGTTTGTTATTCTATCTACTAAATGTACAAGTGAAAAAAAGCATTTTACATTATTATTATTATTACAGGATTAATCAGTACAAAGATTAATTAATAACAATATCTTGTTGTATTCCTGTCATCCTCCACCAAACCCCTCTTTATCCAGCACATCTTCCTTGTCGATGCTGCGATGTTCCATTACTCCATTTATGTGGTCTGTCCAAGAACGTCGTGGTCTTCCGCGCTTACGTCTGCCGGGTGGTTTCCATTCATAAACCTTCTTTAGCCATCAATGACCTGGCATTCTCGTCATATGCCCATACCATTTTAATGATTTTCTTTCAATTCTGTCTATCACTGTATCATTTGCTTTCATTATAGATCTTACTTCATCATTAGTTTTCCTTTTGATACTTGATATTCTGGCACTCCTATGCAAATAATCCATTTCCTTTTGAGATCCACATTTAAGGTCCATAGTTCTGATCCATAGCATAGCACTGATTCGACCATTATCTTACCTACTCTTTTCTTATTGCTGTTGAAAATATTCTTATATTTTATATTCTTTTCATATTTCTCACTGCAACATAAATATTTACAGCACATCAGCTTTTGTGACATCTGGTATGCTTCATTACCAATATAACAGCAGCATAAAAATCTACTTTGTTGCAAACTTAAATTGTGAGTAAAACTACATCAGTTTGCTGTTAATTACTAGACTCCTCATTGAAATAGTGTGTTACGTTTATCCTTGTGTGACTGCAGCACATCATGAGATTATACAGTACACAGATTCAATAGGAATGTTTACTATGTACTTCAGTCAAGATGATTGTATGACATCAGGCTACAGTTAAAAGACTTACGAATGTCAGTGTCCACTCATTTACTTACACTGTCTGTAACATTTTGAGCAGTATTCAGATGTGACATTTCTCACTGCTTATTAAAACAGTAAGTTCAAAACATCATAAAGTCATAGAATTGACCAAAAAAAAAAAAAACCAGAAATATTGGCACACATGGGCTGTCAATTATTCAGCATGTGGTGAATTCAAACTAGCAAAATTCCTGTAAAATATTACATAATTTTGATTTAAATCTGGCAGCAATGCAGTTCAGGCACCATTCCTTGAGATGTTTACACTTGGATTCCATGGGTGAGCTACACCACATATAGTAAGGACCGAACAGTCACAACTTTCCGTTTTGCAATGCATATCATTTGATTTTAGGAGAGTGGAAACGAAATGGTGAATCATGTTATGTGTTGGCACACTCTGTTAAAGATCTCTTGACCTATTAAATGCTACAGAGCAGTATTTACTAGAATGAATTATTTCTGTCATTGAATTTAATGGAGGAAGCATTATTTTATATGGCCTTTCTGTGATTTATTACCTCAAACCGTAAACTGTTAATGCATTGGATTGGACACCTCTCTGCCATCAAAAAGTCCTTTCATTTTTTAGATGAAAGTGCTCTTCTTCATAAAACAGACTTGAACCAAGTGAAACAATAGAAAATCCAGGCTGAAATGTAACAGTATTGTGAAAAAGGGTAGTTGCTACTCACCATATAGCGAAGATGCTGAATTGAAGATAAGCACAACAAAAAGACTGTCACAAAGTGAGCTTTCAGCCAACAAGACCTTCATCGGAAATTGACAACATACACACCAACGCGCGCATGTGGGCGGGAAGGGGGAGAGATAGCAGGGTAGGGGTGGGAGACGGTAAAATGCTGCTTGTGGGAGCTTACAGGGACGGCGGGAAGAGAGGGGGGGGGGGGGGGAGGAAGTGGCAGGAAAAGAGAGAAGTAAAAAGACTGTGTGTGTGTGTGTGTGTGTGTGTGTGTGTGTGTGTGTGTGTGTGTGTGTGTGCGCGCGTTGGTGGAATAGACCTGTTTAGTGCTGGCATGGGAACAGGGGAAGGACTGTATGGGTAAGGTCAATGACCAATTGTGATAGAGCCCAGAACGGTTGCAGGAATGTAGGATATATTGGAGAGTGTTCCCATCTTCACAGTTCAGAAAAGCTGGTGTTGATGAGAAGGATCCAGATGGCATAGGATATGAAGCAGTCATTGAAATTAAGAACGTCATGGTAGGCAGCGTGCCGAGCAGTGGGGTAGTCCAGCTGTTTCTTGGCCAGTTTGTCGGTAGCCATTCAAACGGACACGCAGCTTGTTAGTTGTCATGCCCACATGGAATGCAGCACAGTGGTTGCAGCTTAGATTTTAGATCACTTGACTGTTTTCACAGGTAGCTCTGCCTTTGATGGGATAGATTATGCTTGTGACTGGACTGGAATTTGTGGGATGGGTCTTGCATCTAGGTCTTATTACAGGGATATGAGCCATGAAATGAGGATTTGGGAGAAGGGGTTATGTACGGATGGACGAGGATATTGTAAAGTTTCAGTGGGCAGCAGAATACCACTGTGGGAGGGGTGGAAGGACAGTGGGCAGGACATTTCTCATTTCAGGGCACAATGAGAGGTAGTCAAAACCCTGGTGGAGAATGTGATACAAAGTCAAAGGGGAATGCTCATCTGTGGGTGGAAGGTGGGACTTTGGGAGGTGGTTGGTGACTGGAAAGATAAGGCACAAGGTAATTACAGTCATGCCCTGAAATGAGAAATGTCCCATCCACTATCCTTCCCACCTCTCCCACAGTGGTATTCTGCCATCCACTGAACCTACACAATGTCCTCAACCATCCCTATACAACCCCTACTCCCAACTCCTTACCTCATAGCTCATATCCTTGTAATAGTCCCAGATGCAAGACCTGTCCCATACATATTCCCACCACCACTTATTCCAGTCCGGTCACAAGCATCATCTATCCAATCAAAGACAGGGCTACCTGTGAACATGACATTCTTCATTTCAATGACTAGCTCACAGCCTGTGCCGTCTGGCTCTTCCCACCAACACCAGCTTTACTCAACTGTGCAGGTGGGAATTCTCCCTGCAAAATATCCTACATTCCTGTAACCCTCCTGGCCTCAATCTTGGTTAGTCATTGTCCATACCTTTCTAGCCCCTTCCCTGTTCCCATTCCAGCACTACACAGCTCTCTGTTCCACCAATGCGCCCATAGACTTTTTACTTTCCTCCTTTTCCGCTATCCTTCCCTTCCTGCGCTATGTCTAACCTCCCGACTGCACCTAGTTGCCCTACTCCCTCTCCACCCCACTTCCACAAGCACTTTACTGTCTCCCACCCCTACCATGCTATGCCTCCCCCTTGCCCTACCACCTGGTTGCCTCTCCCATCATGAGCTGCTGTTCGCAGCCTGTCCTCAGCAGCCAGAGGCTATGGTCAGTGGTCATGTGTGTGAGTTGCATTTGTGTGCATGTGTGTGTGTGTGTGTGTGTGTGTGTGTTTGTTTGTGTGTGTTGTCTATTACTGACAAAGGCCATGTTGGCCAAAAGCTCACTTTGTGGCAGTCTTTTTATTGTGCCTATCCGCTACTCAGCATCTCCGCTATATGGTGAGTAGGAACTATCCTTTTCATAATATTATTACTTGAACCAAATGGTTTGGCAGAATAGGCATGAATTAAACAAATGGCCAGCTAGAGTCATGTTTTGTATTCATGATTGTTAATGGAATGACCAACAAAGGCAGTTTCCAGCAGAACAGACTTTCCCAGAATCTAGGATAATATTTACTGTGTTTCAAGGAGAAACAGAAGAAAGTAGCAGTTTATATCTCGTCATCATATCATAGACACCACAACAGAACCAGGAAAGCATTTCAAATGCATGTGATTACTTGGAAAATCCAGGATAGAATAATGGCAATATTATGAAAAGGAAAGATTGCTACTCACCATATAGTGAAGATGTTGACAAGCACAACAAAAAACTACCAAATATGTAAGCTTTTGGCCAGAAGGCCTTAGTCTGGAATAGAGAACATACACACACACATTCACACAAAAGCATCTCACACACATGACAACTGGTCTGGCCCCAGTGTTTGCCTGAATGTGTGCATGTATGTTTCTATTTTGGATGAAGGCCTTCTGGCCAAAAGCTTATGTGTTTAGTAGTCTTTTTGTTCTGTCTGTCTGTGACTCAGCATGTGCTCTATATGGTGAGTAGCAATCTTTCCTTTTCATAATATTGTCATACGGCCACTTGGTCACAAATAGTAATATAACGTACTTATTTTTTAGAAACCTCTACATCTGTACTCTGCAAACAACTGTGAACTGCATGGCAGGGGTACATACCATTGCACCAGTTATTATTTTTTCTTCCCATTCCATTCTCTTATGGAGAACAGTTATTTTAAATGCCTCTGTGTGTGCTACAGTTCATCCTCATGATCCCTATGTGAGTGATATGTAGGGGATTGTAGTATATTCCTAGAGTCATAACCTGAAGCCAGTTCTTGAAATTTTGTAAGTAGTCTTTCTTGGAATGGTTCACATCTGTCTTCAAGAGACTACCAGCACAGTTTCTTTGGTATCTCTGTGATACTCTCCCACAGCTTTAACAAACCTGTAATCATATTGAGAAAAATGGGAGTGAGCTATTTTAGTGGCACGTGTAGGCACTAAACCTCAATTCCTTTCTCTTATTTTTAGAAATCTTATGAGTAGCTCGTTTGCCTTCAGTTTAAATGTGATTGTGTATACATATAAGGTAATAGTGTATTGTCAATGTGGATTTTTCATTTTTCAGATATTTTATACAATGACTGCTGTTGAAGATCTTGACGAATGGCAGCAAAAGAAAGTAGGCCTTACAGAGTCAGCTGACTTAGTTAATCTTGAGAAATATGCTCAGTATGCAATTGCAGTTGCAGCACGAACAAAGACGGGACTTGGTCGCCTGTCAGAAAAAGTTACAGTAAAAGTAAAACCTGAAGATGTTCCTCTTAATTTAAGAGCACAAGATGTAAGCACTCACAGCTTTAAACTATCATGGTCACCACCAATTCGGCTAAATCCAATCAACTATAAGGTAATTACTGCAGATTTCTTTTTACACATAATACAAACAAAAACAGAAGAAATGTCACACCATAACTGTTTATTCACTATAATAAAGACAATTGTAAGTTAAATATGACTTCTGATAGTTAAATGACAGGAAGGAATAATTAATTTCTTGAATTCTTTTGTAGATATCATATGATGCACTAAAAAATTTTATGGACTCACAAGGAATGACACAGACTCAAATAATTCCTCGGCAGGAAATCCTCTTGAAGCCCCATATACGTTCTTATACTCTGAGTGATTTGTCACCATTCACTACTTACAGTGTCAATGTCAGTGCTATTCCATCAGATCATCAATACCGTCCACCTACTAAGATCTCTGTAACAACACAAATGGCAGGTGAGTTATTAATTTTGTATTTATGATGCAAGTATTTACAAAATTTTCATTATATGATATAATGAGTAAATCATTATATTTGTGTTACTGTATTTGTGTAAAGATTGAGAGATTGTCAGTGTAAATAAGACAAAGTACTGTACCAAGGATTAGACCTTGACACAGCCAATCATGACGACACATCCAGTCTTGATTTTTTCTCAGTCCGATTTAGTGTTATCTGTTATAGCTTCTTTTCATCTCTATTATTATTATTACTACTCTCATTATTATTACACATGCAGGCCACTAGAGAGGACCATGTGAAGCACATACTTTTCTCACTATGTATTTTCTTTCAACCACGTTGTCTTTATTCTGAATTTCTTGCTTCACTTTCTAACCTTATACCTGAGTACTTTGTGGTTGAATGTTTTGCTGTCTTGTATATCTGAATCTGTTATGCCAGCATCCTTCAGGTCCTTTAAGACTTCAGTGATCCACTTCATGTTCTTAATGCTCTCTATGTACTCTGAGATTTTTTTAGTTTGTTGGGTGTCCGACATTCTTTCTTCATGTCATGTATATGTAAAATATCTCTACAATCTGTAGCCTCCTTTTCTCTTATTGGCCATTACGGTTTTCTTGTGATTCTTATCTCTAGTTTACTGATGTTCTTTAGTGCACATTTCAGAATCTGAACCAAAGTTTCTGATTCATGTAAGATTTCTGGATTGGTGGAGATATTGTGTTGTCTAACTTCCACATTATGTGACAGGCATGCTTTATAGTAAGTGTGTGAAAATGTGCTTGTGCCTAGGACTTTTCATCAGGTAGACTGGTTGCCTGGTGTAAGTCTTTTTCATTGTTACCACTTCAGTGATTTGTATCAGTGAGGATGAAATGGTGATGAAGGCAACACAACACCCAGTCCCCGAGTGGCAAAAATCTCTGACCCAGCTGGGAATCAAACCCGGACCCCTTGTTTGGCATTCTGCCATACTGACTACTCAGCTATGGAGGTAGACAATGTAGATGTTAGTTGGTTAGTTTCATTTTCTATGGATCATTTGCATGATAAATCATAATGATGTGGAACAAGTCATGACAACACAACACCCATTACCTGAGTGGAGAAAATCTCTGACCCAGCTGGGAATCAAACCCGCCATACTGACCACTCTGCTGTGGAGGTGGACGTTGTAGATGTTAATTGGTTAGTTTCATGTTATATGGATCATTTGCATGATAAATGATAATGATGTGGAACAAGTCACAGCAGCACTACACCCATTTCCTGAGTGGAGAAAATGTCCGACCGTCCTGGAATCAAACCCAGATCCCTTGTCTGGCATTATGCTGTGCTGACTACTCAGCTATATAGGTAGACATTGTAGATGTTTGTTAGTTAGTTTTGTATTCCATGGATGATTTTCATGGTAAATCATAATGATGTGGAATGAGTCAGTTTACATTCAAATAACAAATTAATTTGTAAATATGGTTTCATGCTGCCCCCCCCCCCCCTTTTTAAAATAAACTCACACACAGATACACACACATACGAGAGTTAGTGACTCCTTCCCACCACCTTTACACATTGCAGTAATGCAAATTCTTGTACAGAATAAAAGGAGCTAAAAAGGAAAGAATTCGTCAGTTTGTTTTCAGATTTTACTTTGCTGTCCGTCAGACATTTTGTATCACTGGATAAGTGGTCAAAAATTTTGGTTATGGTTTTGTACACACTTTTTTGTTCTAAAGACAATTTTAATATGGAGTAATGAATGCCATTTTTTCTTGTGGTATTATAATTATGTGCATCATTGTTCCTTTTGAACTGCAGTGGATTATTTGCAACAGACTTCATGAAGGAATAAAGATAATGTGAAGCAGTAGTCAAAATACCTAACTCCTTAAACATGCATTTAAAGATCACTGTAGGTGAGCACTGCATATTATTCCTATGGCATGTTCTTGAGAAATGAAGACTTTCCTTCTTAAAGATGAGTTACTCCAGAACATTGTTTCATATGGCATTATTGAATGAAAATTTGCAAAATATGTCAACTTACTGATATTTCTGTCCCCAAGATTTGCAGTGATTCAATTTATAATTGTGGCTGAATTAAATTGTTTTAGGAGTTCCAAAATGTGCTTTTTCTGGTTTAAATTCTCATCAATATTAATATCTAAAAATTTTGAAGTTTCCACCATACTTATTATTTCCTCACTATGTGTTACACTTACCATTGGTGTAGTACCTCTGTAAGTTCATAATTGATTGTATTGTGTCTTTTTGAGATTGAGACCATTTGCAGCAAACAAGTCAGTGATACTTTTAAGAACATAATTCACTATTTCTACTATTGCTGTATGTATGCTAGGACTGGCAAGGTACTAGTGTTATCTACAAAAAAACTAATTCTGATTGTTGTATATTAGACAGAAGGTCATTTTCATATATGAGAAACAGTAGTGGATTTGATTTCTCCCAATTCAGAGAATATGTCTTTATTACATTGGTTGAATTACTAAGTACAACTTCCTGCATTCTTTGGTTAGATATGACATTATCCATTCGTTGACTATATCGTAAGTTGCACAGAACCTCAGTGTATCTGGGGGAAGCCTGTGATTCACTGAGTCAAATGCCTTAGATAAGTCACCACCAGTGCTATTTTGTTAGTAATGCATGTAAAATTTGGCAAAAGAACATATAAATGGTATTCTCAGTTGAGTAACTCTTCTGTAATCCAAAATGCGATTTAATGAGGACACTGTTGATGCCCACATGGGATACTATTCTAGAATACATCACCTTCTCAAAATTTATGGAAAATGATACCAGCAGTGAAACAGGTTGGCACACCAGTAGTTATTGATATCTTTCCTGTCACCTTTCTTATAGAGGGCTATTAAAATGGCATATTCCAGTTTGTTTGTGAAAATTCCATGAGCTTTTGATGCATTACATGTTTCAGATAATACAGGCTTATTATATGGGAACAAATGTGTAGTCTCTGTTGGAAACAACATCAAATCCACAGAGAATATATAATTCTCTTAATTTCAGAAGGAGAAGTTGGTGATGCATTCACACGATTGAATTTTATGAGAGTTTTTTTTTTCAACATACTGCTGCAATTTTTCACTTCAACAGTTTGTCCCTTTCTCCTACATTCAGAAAATGATTATTAAACATATCTGCTACCTATGACTGATCATATGTAGCCCTTCCATTTAATTAAGTAGTAATGTCATCCTATTCTGATGTATGTTGTCCTGTCTTTTGTTTTACTAATTCCATGTAGCCTTTTAAGTATGTTGTCAGAATTATTGATTTCTGACATAATATGCATGTTGCTAGATGTTTTAATAATGTTTCTTAGTAATTTTGAGTAGTTTTTCTAATGTGCAGGTACTGTAGCATCTTTACTTGTTCCTGCCAACAGATACATTCCTCTTTTCCTTTCACATGTACTCACAGGTGCCGACTCCATAGAGCCTGAGGGGGCCTAAGCCCCCACAAAAATTCGTTTGGGGGGGGGGGGGGGGGGGGCGGAGTGGAGTGCCCCCAATAATTTAAGAAAATTTTGATGATAGTTACTTTTTAAAATACATTCAGTAATGAGTTAAAACAAATAATTATTATGGTAGTAAGCAGGTTAACAGAAAATGAGTGGTGTGAATCATGATAGTGTTACGTTACTGTGGGCCCACTTAGAATTTGTCCCATTGCATGAACCTTCGGATGAAGTCTGGCACTGGCAGGGTAGCACTGTAGTCGCGACAACATCAAAAGGAATCAAGCAGAAGTGCCTAGAACACTCGGCCTCGCGTCACCTTGACGCTTCAAGACATTACGATGCCACGGCTATATAAAGCCCACACTGCTGTCACAGTCATTCAGTGTGGATAGTTTCGTTCAGTGCATGCTGCAGACATGTTTAGTGTTCCAATTTAGTGTCTAGTGGACTATTTGATATGACTATATTTTATTCATTTACTTTAGTCTCTTAGTGTATTGCGAATTAAGTTTGCAATGGATAAATTTGTTACCAAAACACGCGTTTGGCAGTTGATGATGCTGCAAGTCAACCTTCAGCAATTATTGTGTCATCAATTGCTTCATCGTCTTAAGGTGAGAACCATTCACAGCTGAAACCTGGACAATCCAGTAAGGGAAGATGATTTCAGAAGTCTTGGTTGATCAAATTTATATGGATAGAATATGAAGCATCTACTAAAATTTTTTTTTGCAAAACCTGCAAAGAGGCAGATGCTAAAAATCTTTTATAATTTTCTTCAAAAAAAAAAAAGAAGATGCAGCTCCTTCCGTAGGGTTTTCTAACTGGAAAAAGGCTTTGAAAAAATTCCATCTTCATGAAAATACATTTACGCATAAAGAAGGTGTTCTGAAACTAACTTCTATCACTAACCGAAGTGTGGCCTCCCACTTGAATGAACAGTTAGATAGTGATATGAAGAAAGGCCGTTTAGCTCTTGAGACAATTTTTAGTACGATGCAATTTCTATGCCGACATGGACTAGCAATTAGAGGGCATGAAGATGTAAACTCAATTTTTTTTTCAATTGTTGGAACTCTGAAAGAATGACATACCTGAGTTTAAAGATTGGTTAGGGCATTCGGGATATAAGTGGATGTCCCGTGATATTCAAAACGAGGTCATTGATCTACTAGGAAAGTCTGTGTTGAGAAAGGTACTGGCTTCAGTCAAGAAGACTGAACATTTTTCCATTATGGTTGATGAAACAAGTGATTCTTCGATTCATGAACAAGTGTCATTTTGTATTCGTACTGTCGATGATCCCTTAATCATCAACAAAGACTTTATTGGCTTATACGAGACCCCCAACACTGAATCACAAACTCTGTTTAGTATTTTAAAAGACGTTTTCGCTCGTCTTGATTTGTCAATGGATAACTTAAAAGGTCAGTGCTATGATGGTGCCTCGAATATGAGAGGTAAGTTCAAAGGACTAAAAAAGTTAATTTTGGATACACAACCGAAAGCGTGTTACGTGCACTGCACTGCTCACAGTTTAGACTGGCAGTTGCAGACAGTCTCCGCCATCTTACGTCTATGAGGGATGTTATGGCCTTAGCCAAGGACTTAATAAACACCATATGGGAATCCAACAAAAGGATGGAACTTTTCAGAGAGTGCCAACGACCAAGCTGATCTATGACCCCTTTGCCTGACTTGATGGACCATGTGAGCTTCTAGTATCTTGATAATATTGAAAAACTTTGAAGAACTTCTATAGTTTTTTGAAACATTTTCTGCAGAGGACAAAACAGAGGCAGGTTACAAATGTACAGGCTACCTTGAGTCAGTGTTACAATTCAAGACTTATTTCTTTTTACATCTTTATTGCCACGCAATGAACCCAGTAGAGGATGTCTATGAAAAAATTCAATGCCCTCATCTAAGTGATGCTGATCTGGAAAAAATATATAAAGACTTGATTTGTATATTGAATGGAAGGCATGATAGTTTTGAACACTTTTGGGAATTGTGTTTAAAAGGGAAACCTTCATAAGTTGATGATCCTTCACTTCCTCGGAATCCAAGTATACCAAAGAAGTATGAAAACAATGAAGCCAGCTCACCACACACTTTCAAAATCCCAAAGGAATACTACAAAGCTATTTACACTGAAGTTTGTGAAACGGTGCAGTCTTGCATTACCGAGCGGTTTGCTTCAACTGGACTCAAACAGGCCATTGCAGTTGAACAAGAGTGCTTGCTTTTAGCAAACAGAGGTGGACATTGAGAGACTGCACTTACACTTGAATATGTTGGCCGATATCACTAATAAAAAACAACTGGTCTTAAAAAACATGTGTGATACAAGAAAGTACATTACACAAGAGCCTGCAATTGGAGAAATGCTATGTGAAGTAGTGAAGTGCATTAAGCTTCTCCAAGTAGTTCCAATCACGACAGCAACAGCAGGACAGTCATTTAGCACCTTTAGATGTCTGAAGTCATATATCCGATCAACAATGGGACAGAAGCAACTGAACAACTTGGCTGTTCGTCATGCCCACAGAGATGTTTTGGATTAATTGGATATTTGATCAGTCATCAGTGACTTCATAACCAGTAATCCAGTCAGATGGTCGGCATTTGCCCCTTTCTAAAGGCACTCTTAGCCCTAATAATGGCAGTTAGACCAAAATTAAAAATCTTTATAAAATAGAGAATTAAATACATACATAATGTTACTGTATTACTATAGTACTGTATTAGTTACTTTCAAATACTTCAATATTTTTAGGGTGCCCCAATTAAAACTAGCTATTTACATATTTTTTGACTGAAAGTATTACGTATACTGTATTAACTTTATTAACTGTATTAAAGCTTTAACTTCAAGATATTATTTTTATTTAATGAACCCTGAGCCTTATTCAAAGTAAGCTTAAAGTAGCTGTTTCACTTATTAATCAAAGTGCTATTATTGTGCGACAGCAATATTTTATGTTTTATTCTTTTAAAAAATAGTCTAGGATTTATTTAAATATAATTTTGGTCTCTTCAGAGCTATATATTCACTGCTCTGTAATAGTCTATAAGTATGATTATTACGGTAAATTAAATTAGCTTCATGATAATTCATGTGTGTTTATGTTTTGTTTCTTTTTTCAAAGCCAAAAAATGTGTCAGGCTTATCAAGTTTTCCAGAGTGTCGAGTTACCGAGAGTCCAGTTTTCAGGGTTCTAATGTCGATCATATGACTCTAAAAATGCTTAAAAAATCTTTAAAGCTCACTATTTTTTATCTAAAATTTAGAAAATTTCCAGGGGCAGGACACACAGTATGCCCCCCCCAAATATTTTTTTTTTTTAAGTCAGTGTCCCTGCATGTACTGTAGGATCTTCTCTTGTTTCTGCCAACAGATACATTCCTCTTTTCCTTTCACATGATACTTTAATGCCTCTAGTGACATGTGGTTTTTTACATGACTGTTTACTGTCCATTCTGATTAGCTTATGCAGAAAGCTATTTTCAGATAATGATATGATTTTATCATGAATTAATTATGTCAGAATTTGGTTCATTATAAATTTCACCCCAGATCATTTTTTGTAAACTATTCTTAAAAATATTTGTTCAGGAGTCATAAATTATTCTAACTGATTTCCACTGAGGAGTATCTATACTGCAAGGCCCTCTCTTATTTATCCTAACTAACTGTGTATCATGATCAGAAAGAGCATTTGTTACTGGATATACAGTTGCTCTCTTGCTTTGATCTTCATCAAAGAAAACATTATCAATCAGGATCCTATTTTTGTTATTCACCTGTATTGGTCAGTTAATTACTGAGATCAAATTGTAGGATGTAAATAACATTTTCAGATCATTTTTCGTATCAGAATCCTTTAGAAAACCTACGTTGAAATAACCACAGACTATTAACAGCTTGCTGCTGCCTGACTGATAGCATAATGAAGAACCCAAATTCCTCATAAACAGATCAAAATTTGCTGGTGGGGATCTCTATGCAGTGACAATTAAAACCGAACTGTTTTTCTGTACTAGTTCACAAGCACACACTTCTATGTGCTGATCACTACAAAATCTACTTATCTCAATGTTTTTGAACTTGGCCTCTGTCTCAATATTTGTAACATTTCTCCTTTTCCCATATTAGTTCTTCATGAATAAGGTGCCAGAGTGTAATTTTTTTATCTTTAACTTTTCTAACCTTGTGGTATTCAGTAGTAAGTATACTTGTCGCTGACCATTTACAGTGGAACAGATTTGGACATTAAATATACAATTAACAAAAATTTTTACAGTGAAGTTTTTACAGTTTGATTCCAAATCTTTTAGGAATATCCTTAAATACTGTCAATCATGTTTACCTCAAAACATTTGACTATCTCATAAACCATATTATAGGGCATGTCCAAGCAGATACTGGAAATTTATTAAAAACCTTCTGTGGTGCTCAGGTAGGCACATGATGTATTCTCCTTCCAGAGCTCTTTTCCACACAGACACACAGTTCTTCTAGCTTATTACACAAACCTCTAATGTCCTGATAAAACAAGCGAATCTTACTTTTTTGTGCATTTTTAAGTGTGGGGCTCTTCTGTTATTTTAATTTCTTTCTTGCTTTGTGCATTTCCTTTAGGGATTTTACTCATGGTCTTCTCTAGTTTGTCCCAGTACTTATTGACTCCTTCTTTATGTGTCTTATCTTAGTTTATTGGTGAATGTGAGTTGATTATGAAGTAAGACTAAGATTTATTAGAACATTTAAACCTCATCATCATCAGTTTGTTGTTTATTGGTTTTAGTTCCTTTACTGATTGGAGCATCCTCTTATTGACTGCAAAGGCTTTCCCCAGGAGCAGAGCTCCTTTGCATGTTTTGCCATCTATTTTGCTCTTGAACAGTTGTAGTTATCAAAACCTGTAGTGGTGCCATCCGTTCTGCGGAGCTCTTGGATTCCTAATATCACAATCTTTTGTTCATCCAGTGTCTTTTCTAACAAAAGTTTTCCAGTGGTCTCTGACTCACTCTGTTTTTGTTGTGGGCAAAAGCCCCTCAGAATCTGATAAATGTGGTTGTGGTGATGTGATGGGTACCAGTGGATTGGTTACCACCGGGGGTACTTATAATATTCCAGTCACGATTTATGTCTGTGTTCGGTTTATAAGTCCAGTTTTGCTGGGTGAGTAGAACTGGCGTGGTTAGTTCCAGCACTTTGTCTGTAGCTGCATCAACTGGGTGAACAGATGCTGATCTTTTGCTGCTTGCTCCAGGCAGACAATGAGAGGGTTTCTCTGAATAATTCCTCTGTTCTCCCCTTCATGTTATTCTGTTCTCTCTGTCATTGGAGATTCTTCTTCCACTTTTTAGGCAGTTGGGCCGGTTTAATTATTATTATTATTATTAAACTGTCAAGTCAGACATGCAAGAATTTAAACTTGATTTATAAATCAGTAGATACTTATTTATAGGTGGAAACACAAGATGAGATTAACTTGTATTATTATATCACATGTGTTCAGAGGGTTGCAACAGCACTAAAGGTGGTTTGCAAGAATTCATGTAATAGCAACATATGTTATTGGAATTTCCAGTAATATGTGTGTTTTGAAAGAAGTGGAAAGACCTCCATGGTTTAAGTGAATTATTCAGTAAAAGTAAATAAATAGAAAAGTTCCCTTCATGTCTGTGCAACAATGATATGAAAGATTATTATGTAATTAAACAATGGAAACTCCAGGTAGGATTATCAATGTAAGAAAAGATAGATTGCTACTTACTGTAGAGGTGACACATTAAGTGGCAGACAGGCACAGTTAAAAGACACTTACACACAAGCTTTTGCCCACTTCCTTTGTCAGGAAAAGAGAAATGCACACCATTCGTTCACATAAGCAAGCACATCTCGTGCACAATGCATTCTGCCCAATCTGCCAGGCTTGGCAGTCAAATTTGCATGAGGTGTGCTTGCCCGTGTGAATGAATAGTATGTGTTTCTTTTTTTTCAGACAAAGGCTGTGACTGGAAGCTTCTGTATGAGTGGCTCTTAATTGTGACTGTCTGAAACTTAATGTATTATTAAGTTAATGGCACAGTGTTCAAATTTGTGATTATAATATATCTTTAAGTGTAATAATGTGAATGAGAGGTAAGACATTGCTCAGTAATTGCTATTATTGCCTGTTAAATATCAAATTCATTATAACTTACATTTTTTGTAATATTTATGCTGATTGATTACACACCTGGACAACATCAACTGGATTACAGATGCATAGAATATCTATAAGAAATGCCTTGCACAGTTATTAGTTGTTGTCATCCATGGCAGGCAACTCAAAATACAGTAGCTTTATAAATATTTATTGACTACCTATGAACTAAAAAGGTATATTGGTGATGGTTTGCATATGTATCCCACAGTTATTGAATATTTTATGCTTTTCCAGCACCTCAACCCATGGTGAAACCAGACTTTTATGGAGTTGTCAATGGCCAAGAAATACAAGTAATTCTACCTCAAGCTTCAGAAGAATATGGACCAATTAGCCATTATTATTTGATTGTGGTACCTGAAGACAAAGCAAATCAAAACAAGAATCCTGACCAGTTCCTTACTGAAGATGTAAGTGTAACTGCTCCAAGATATTGATGATAATTATACAACTGAATAATGAAAAAAAGATGCAGAAACAAATGTAGTCAAAATTTGCATTTAATCCATTAGAAACAAGTCTATAAAGGGAGTTTTCTCTTGTGGACCCTACCATTAGGGGTCTCCTAGCTGGTAGTACCACATGACTCTTTCTTATACTTTTTGTAATTATTAAAAATTTAGCACTCAGTAAATGGCTCTATTGACCAGTTTATGATGCAACAAATTTTTTGATTATCTAGACCAATTCTGATTATGTGTGCATGTTTTGCCTTGTTATACCTCCGTTAAGTCCATGATCATGCATTTACACACTTTTCCGAGCCAAATTTCACACATACAGATTTTATTTTGACAGCTTCCTATAATGCAATGTGAATGAATTCAGGAGATTGTATTGTTAACTCTAATCAAAAACAAAGGGTATATTTGTATAATGACATCTCATCAGATCTGAAACAGTGAACATTAAAGACTGGAGAATAATGTTTCCATTAAACCAACTAAAACTTTGCTCATATGTTTAAATGTCATAACAAGAATTTTCAGACAGTTGTTGGTGTAAAATGCAATGCTGCAATGGGAGGGAATGTAAGCATGTGGAGAATTCTGGTTTGGATAATTTTTTACTTAAACAGATGATGATTAAATAACAAAATTTGTATGTTCACATATCTGTCCAAGGTATTGTTGAGAAAAGATTCCAACCCTGTATAATAGTACATTATCTTCAAATAATCATGTAGCTCCAAAATTTGAATATTACCATAAAAACATCATTTGAGAACTGATGACCCAGTATCAATGAATGCTTTTGAAAAGCATCCTAAATAAGACTTTTATTTTATAGTTATGATGTCACAGCCATAATCTCATTTAGCAGGCATAGGGCAATGAATCATTCAGACATAAGGTCAATGGTGGTATTAGTGGAGTACATATACTGGAGACAGTTATGAGTGCCACATTTGGGAAAAAAATCTTGTTTAGCTCAAAAACCGTCATATTTATATAATAATACTCACATATTTAGACAGGTTTCAACCATATGAGACTGTCACTTTCAAATTTTATAGCACTGAGGTCTTAGGCTCACTGTGGGCTATACATTATCATATTGCAGTAAGTGTTAATACTTAAGACCATTCAGTTTCTTGAATATTAATGTGACTGTGTGCTAAAGTACTTCAGTAATGTTGGTATTGGTACTTTTTATGGTTCTGTACCTCAATCAGTAAATATGGAACCCTTATAAGATCACTTTGTTGTAGATCTTTCTGTCTGGTAATACCTTTATTCTCAGGAACAAGTTGAGATATCAAGTTGAAATTTATATCTAATACTAAGGTTTATAGTCCTTGGCATTGTAAAAAAATTAAGATTGTAAGTCAATGCAGTCAAAATATACAGCCATTTGTGTCATATATTTTGAACTCACGAACTCACTCATCAAAAACTGTAGGACGAACTATGTACAAGGTGACACAGAAAAATGGGAACATTTCCACTATCCAATAAAACTAGTAGTGATGAAGGAAAGAAATTGCATTCATTGTAATTGAAACCTTGCAACTTTGCTATTAACAAAATATTGATGCCATTGATCATTTTTTTTTTTTTTTTAATTATGACCTTTGGATGGCATGCTGCTGTACAAATACATTTGTTAAATCTGTTGTTGGGATTCCTCATTGACCGCTGCAACATCTCAGCTGGGATACTGTGAGTTGCATCCCGAATTCTCTTTTTTGATTCATCCAGGGTTCTTGGACAAGTCATGTAGACTTTGCTCTTGAGGTAGACTCACAAGAAAAAGTCACAAATGGATAAATCTGGTGATCTACGGGGCCAGGGAGTGTTACTGAATCGTGGGGTCACATGGTTGCCAAATAATTCTCACACATATGCCATTGTTTGTCATGCAGTGTGTGATGTTGCTTCATCCTGTTGAAACCAGGCTTCTTGAGCATGTGGAAAGTTGGTCAATGCAGGAGTAACAAAAGTTTGTAACACCTCCACGTAATGATCAGCATTGACAGTTATTGTGTTTCCCTGTTCATTTGTGAAAAAATACAGTCCGATGATCCTATGTGATGGAACACCACACCATACTGTCACTTTAGTAGCATGTAAAGGGCACTCACGAACATCATGAGGAATTGTGTTTGCCCAGTAACGGTAGTTCTGTTTATTCACATAACCTGTGACATGAAAATGTGCCTCATCTGACATTCACAACTTGTTCAGAAATTCATCATCAATGTTTATTTTTGTTATCATTTGTTGACGGAATCCGAATCGTAACCAGTAATTGTTGTCCTTCAATTGTTGCACCATCTGTAGTTTGTACGGATGAAGTTTTAAACCAAGATGAAGAATTCTGTGAACGCTCTCCCAGGACATTCCAACCACTGTACTTGCTTACGAATTGAATGCCGTGGGCTCCGTAAGACAGACTTGCGTACAACATCAATTTTCTTTGGAGAATGCACATTTCTTGGTCATTCAGTTGGTTTCTTCTTGAGGGCAGATCCTGTCTCTTCAAAGTTATAAATCCAACATTTTATCATGTGTTTCGACGGAACGTCATCATGATGTCCTAAATTATAAAAAATCTAAACTCCCTCTGCGCCGCTACCAAACTATCATTGTTTTTATAAAACATTTTTATGGCTAACGCCTGCTGTTGTCCATTCCACTGATTCATGATTACTGAAATGGTGGACTGTTTACTCGCTATCTGTCAGGTACCCACAGTGCTGCCATCTGCCCATTGCTGCCACTACTCATTTGAAACATTCCCATTATTCTATGTCATCCTGTATATACATAATTTGGTTCCTATTCACTTGAGTTCATTTTCCACACTTGTCTGGTTTTCTTTGGTCAGTCTTCCTTTTGGCTGACAAGGAATCTCAAGCAGTGTTGCATTTTACCTCGTTTATAATGTTTTAAATGCTGTATTCATATTTGTCTCTACTTATAGTCTCTAATTATAATAATGGTGCTGATAACATGTAGTTGAGTGCCCTTAAACCACTAATTATCACCAATCCTGAGTTATGAGAATGACAGGGTTGGTTCTAATGATGCAATAACTGTAACAACACTGTGCATGAAACATGAGGACTCTATTACCATTTTTTCTACACAATGTCCAAAGTCCATTTCCTTCAAATTTTTCTGGCATTTCTGTTTATGTAGTTTGACATAATTTTGTACCCTATTAAACTCCTGTCATGAAATGAAAAAGAGTGTGGGCATTTATTGAACACTCCAAGAGTTTAAATTTAATAATACAGTCTCCTCCAAAAAATCTTTATAAAGATATACTCTTTGTTTGTCATGTGCACCAAAGAATCATGTGGAGAGGAAGTTTGAGACACTGGATGAGAGCTATATATAATTATGTTCCATTACCAGTAAGTTGTAAAATATTATGAAGCAAATGGGTTAGTATTGCACTAAGAATTCGTTAGTTTGGTAATAACTATGATTGTAATTATAGTATTTCTTTTGGTTTCAGCTTATATCTAACAAAGGAACAAAGCCTGAAAGAGAAAATGCGCCATACATTGCTGGAAAATTTTCCCTTCGTAGCATGCCATATACTTTTCATCTCGGAAATGGTGAAACATATGAAGGTTTTGTTAATCGGAAATTAGAACGAGGTAAACGTTATCGGATTTTTGTGAGAGCTATTGTGGACACTCCTCAGAAGGTATGCAACTTAGAACATTTCACGAATTAATGATTTATCATGTTGTCATGTTGTATCATAGATATTACTATACAATGTTACCCTTTTGCAGCACCTGTACACATCAAGCCCATTCTCTGAATATTTATCACTGGATATGCGTGAAGTGCCTCCAGGGGACCCACCGTTAAGACCAGATCCTAACATTCCTCCTGACAACTCAGATGTATCAATGAAGAGCAACACTGAAGAAGCAGGCATGGTCTGGGTCATAGGTCCTATTATCGCTGCTCTTATGCTGTCCATCTGTTTCATGTTGCTGTTTATTATTAAAAAGTGAGTAAGTCCAGGAAGTAACTTAAGGTTTAGTATGACATCTCAGTAGTAGTGAGAATGTAGTTATTAAAATATGATTAATTGTAGCTATAAAAACAATATGAAAATTGTGGTATCATCACTGACATTTAATATACTAATAGTTCTATCAACCTGGTGCACAATGTATCCAGTTCAATATACTTGACCGCAGCTATCAAAATAATTTTGTTTTGTTAGATATTTAATAAAGGCTGCACTTCACTTCCATGTAATCGATAATATGAAGTAAGACCAAAAAACTGTGAAGCAAGAAATGATGAATAAATTATTAATGATGAAATTTTTGCATACATTCCCTTTAACATAAAACCTAAAGATGCAAAATTTGTGGCATTTATAATTGTTGTAAATGATGTAATTAAGTTTTTGCAGCATGAAATACTTGTACTTTATTTTACAGAAACAGACATGTTTTATAGTATAGTGTGAAAAATTTAGCTTTGCACATGTTGTCTCATACATAGTGTTGTACATGCTCAGAATTCCACTGTTTGCAGACGAAGGCAGCCTTGTAAGGCTCCTGACCAAGCAGCAGTAACACGGCCTCTTATGGCAGCTGATATTGGCACCAGCCACGCACCAACTGATCCTGTTGAAATGCGCCGCCAGAACTTTCAGACTCCTGGTATGATTTCACATCCTCCTATACCAATCTCTGAGCTGGCAAACCACATTGAACGTCTGAAGGCTAATGACAACCTAAAATTCTCACAAGAGTATGAGGTAAGATCTACAAACTTTTGTCTACAAAAACTGAACAAAATTCATAATATTTTAGTAGTCTCATCATGCTAGTAATAGAGATGTGAACATAAAATTGCCAAATTATCAGGTGACTTTAACAGATAGCAGCACTTCAGTATCATTGGCTGGCAAAATAGCAACACATGTACTGTCATTCTGATTAAACATGAATTTTGTAAACTTTTGTGACAAGTGCATACAATAACAGAAGCACTGGAAAATTAAAGTACTATTACAGGTTGGGGCAATGTTGTTTTTAGTCTTGTTGTTATGAAACACTGTACAGACAAAAAAAAAAAAAAAATCACACTCACAGCATATTTATATCCATTAATGATACCGAGAATTTCTTCACTTACATGGAATTTTTTTCCAGTCAATAGAGCCAGGGCAGACATTTACATGGGACCATTCCAACATGGAAATTAATAAGCCAAAGAACAGATATGCAAATGTTATTGCTTATGACCATTCACGTGTCATCCTTCAACCATTAGATGGCATTCCTGGGAGCGATTACATCAATGCAAATTATTGTGATGGCTATAGAAAGCATAATGCTTATGTAGCAACCCAGGTAAGTTGTATGAAATGACAATTATTTATTTGACAGACGGTCATTACACAATCAACAGTGAAAATAGCACAGTTTTTAGAAGTTTACAAGTGACTTCAGATCTTAACGTGAAAAAAATTTAATTGTAAAGAATTTTGTATGTAATGCAAATGCAACAGAAAACTGAGTGACAGTGCCCCATGCTTTGCACCCAATTGGATGGATACTTAAGTAACAATAAAATACTATTTCAGACACATGGTTCAGTGAAGATAAACATTTATCTCTCATATAAAGTACATGTAATCTTTGGAGTTTAGAATTTGAAATTCTTACAACAGAATCTAGATAAAATGCCAACATATCTGTTGCAAATAAATTTGTTCAGCAGAACATAAAACATTCACTCAGTAAACAAAAGATAGAAACCACATCTACACCTGGCTTACACTTTTACTGTGAAGCAAAAAGAACTACATTTTTCTGCAGCATCTGTTTTCAGGAGACTTCCATCAGACAAGCAAATAAAAACAACCAACTCCCACCACATAATGTGGTTCAGTGGTTAAGACATAAGACTCCTGTTTGGGCTGACTGAGTCTGAGTCTCAAATTACAAACTGCCAATTCTGATTTTATTCTGAAGTTTCCTTTAATCAAGTCATATGAATGCTGGGACAGTACATTCCCAATATTTCTCCAACTCAACCAGTGCTCTGTCTCTAATGACATGAACACATTATAGATATTAAAATCTATCATCGCTTCCTTCACAATAGATAGTCCACTTTGAAGGATTTCTTTGTAGTTTCACCGTTTTAAACAAGTAAATAACAAAATGCAAATTTAAACTATTTTTCACTGTATGATATTATGACATAACTAGTATAATGCAAACATGTAAATTTCTAAGTCATACTGTCATGATTCTCTGAGATCTTTGAACGCATTGGCTGTACTGAGATCTATTAATTTTCAATTTTGAAATATTTAATGTTAATATAGCACAGCATTTCACTTGCTTACTCACACATTAACATTTTAGGGTCCCCTTCAAGAAACATTTGGAGATTTCTGGCGGATGTGCTGGGAATTACGTTCAGCAACAATAGTTATGATGACTAAGTTAGAAGAACGCACACGTATTAAGTGTGATCAGTACTGGCCTTCGCGAGGGACAGAAACATATGGCACAATGACTGTTACTATCAGTGATGTTCAGGAGTTGGCAACATATTGCATTCGTACCTTTCAGATCCATAAGGTATGCAGCAACAGAAAGTTCTTCTTCTCCACATTTTGTATTTCTTATAAAGATCTTTTGTTCCTAAATGGCAACAAATGTATAATATTAAACTGTTTGTTTGTCAGGGTGGCCACCAAGAGAGGAGAGAAGTAAAACAATTTCAATTTACTGCTTGGCCTGATCATGGTGTCCCAGATCACCCAGCACCTTTCTTACAGTTCCTACGCCGTGTCCGAAATATGAATCCCCCAGAGGCTGGTCCAATGATAGTTCACTGCAGGTATTTGTCAACTTATCCAACTGTGCAGTATAAACATGCAAATTAAAACCATTTATTATGAATTTTGATACATGACGCATGACAACTTTTTGTTTCCAGTGCTGGCGTTGGACGCACTGGTTGTTTTATAGTTATAGATTCAATGCTGGAGCGACTGAAGCATGAAAAAATGTTAGACATATATGGTCATGTAACTTGTCTCAGGGCTCAACGCAACTACATGGTTCAGGTGAGTATGCAAGGGCTTATTGATATTATGTTATGTTCACAGTGTAACTACTTTTAATTAAATGTGCTACAAATTAATTGAAAAATATGTACTTTTTCTAATATCTTGTGATGTAATAGACTGTTTTTGTGCCCTGAGATCATCACCATTTCTTCTCAGCAGAAGAATACTGCTATTTCCATTCTTCCAGTTCTTCCTGCCTGACAGTATTTTTCCTCATGAATTTACTGGTTCCTGCAGTTGTGGCTTATTTGCTATGGAGATTCTAGTTCACAAGCTAAGGAAGTTGACTCTACCAGCACATTATCTTTTATGTAAATACTTTACAAGTAAAAGAGATCACTCACCAAGCTGTAGAAGCATTGAATCGTTGATGTACACACAAAAAAGAATGAAAACTCTGCTAGCTTTTGGAATAACTCCTGTGAGAAGCTAGAGCACAATATAGGAGAAAGAGGTGTTTGGTGCGTGGACTTGTCATGTGATACATGGACACTGGAGCCGGTGAGATGAGGCACACGAAGATGATGTGGAGGCTTAGATTGGGAGGGGGTGACAAGATAGAGGAAGTGGAAACTGATGGTTAGAGGATATGAGGAATCTCCACATCATCTTAATCATGAGACACACCAGCATATGGGGAACATCCGCATCATCTCCATCAAGCGACACACCTTATTGGCTCTGGTGACTGTGTGTTGCATGCCTAGCCCATTCACCCACCACCTCTCCTTCTGTGTTTCTATCCTGCACACTTGCTGCCTCCCTCGGAGCCGATAGCTACCCATCCCCAACTGCTCCTCCTGATTCCTGGCTCTGCCTCCCAACTCCCCCCCCATCCTCCTCAACATCCCCACCGCAGCCCACCTATTGAACTGCAAACCCAGTGTTGTGCACCCAGCCAACACAATACAGGTGCACAGGTGTGTGTGTGTGTGTGTGTGTGTGTGTGTGTGTGTTCTACAGCTCATCAAAGGATTTCTTCCAAAAAATAGCATTTTTTTTTAAATTTTGTGTGTGTGTGTGTGTGTGTGTGTGTGTGTGTGTGTGTCAACAAGTCAACACTTCAGCTCTACCCAAATGTTCCTAAGTAAAATTAACTTTTACAGTGCTTCTCAAAAGAAACCTGTCAAATCATAAAATCAGGCAGATACTACATTTGATGTGACACTTTCTCACTGGCCTTATATTTTGGGGGACTGTCATATTAATACAAGTTCTGTAAACATATTTGACTTCTTTAAATTTCCACAGATTTTGATGAAATAGCACATGGACTACAAGCCACATATAGTTATTGCTGTTTTTTTTATTCCTGGCTTAATAATTTGAGAGGGTAAAGATCACTCTTGGCACATTAGCAATCTGAGGAAGCTCTGGAAAAAAAAAAAAAACAGTACCTGGTACACCTTAGATAAAAGCAAAATATAAAATCACAAACATATAGATGTTAGTTGAAACACTGTCAGCTACAAGGGACTCAAATAAACACAGGAACAAAATAGACAATAACAAAATAAGACTCACAATATGTTTTCAAATTTTTCATCACAAAGAACAGTCAAACCCATTGTTACAGTTGAGGAAGTGATGTAGTAATTAATGCAAGTGGCATTGAAAGGCAGCCAAAATTCATAACTAAACAAGACTACCTCGACTATAGAGCATCTGTTTTTGTGTTGTGTACTAAATTTAAAAGTTAATTAGTTTCACTCTGAACATAATTTAGTGTGCATTGCTTGCACAGAAAACTCTTCACAGAGACTGAAAAAGAACACACAGGCCACACCCTTTTATTAAAAAAAAAGCACTAAAATTTCCACCAGTGTGTTGTATGGTGATTGATTAATAAAGTATTTTGGCAAAATAGAGCTACCAGTTTTTTCTTGTGTTAATTAGAATGTAAGAAAGGAGACAGAGAGAGAGAGAGATAGAATATGGATGTAAACTGACAGTGACATAATTAAAATAACAACAACACTGATTCCTAATCCTGTTTCTTACACCTTTTCAGACGGAGGACCAATATATTTTCATTCATGATGCACTACTTGAAGCGGTAATTGTAGGTAATACGGAAGTTCCAGCTCGTAATCTGCACACACATATCCAGAAGCTCATGCAGACTGAGCCAGGTGAAAATATTACAGGAATGGAACTGGAGTTCAAGGTGAGCATTAGCAGCAGCTCTGAAAAATAGTGCAGAACTATGTCACATGGCATATGAAAACTCTTGAAAAGATGACTGCTGTGACTAATGAATGTTAATGTTGGCAATTAAACTTTTTGCAAAATGTGCTAAAATTGAAAGGCAGCTAAAATCAGCCATTGGAGTGTACACATTGCCAAGAGAGACCCTTAACCCAGGCTGTTTCATCATATTGAGAATTTTCACTGTTTACATATATGCACTGAGATCTAACAGGTAACGCCTTGTCTATTGGCAGCTTATTTCTGCTTCAGCATTCTATATGCACAGACATGTATACCAATGAGAAGTTAGAAGTATTATTTGTATATGGTGAATGTAAAGGAAATGCTGCCAGACCAGCATGGAAGTAGAGGGTTATCTGTTCTGATTGCAGATGTCAGAAGCACTTGAGAATGCAATCTGCCACGAAGCCCCACCTATGCAGACAGTATGTGTCAATGAATCACCACAGCATATGCTGTCTTACCATCCACTTATATAAGGTTTATATAACTCTCAAATGGCATTTCCAAATATCTTTCTCAGTCATTGGGAAACAGTCTGAGCACATGCTTAAGTGACATGTAAAGCTGTGTTTTATTAAGATAAGTATTTAGTTTGTAGATGATGGGTGGTTACGGGAACATTATGAGTAAAATGGTTTATGCATTGATTGTTATGCCATTTGATTACAATTTTGATTATTACCTGTAGTCACAGTTGTCCAACAACTTGTGATTTCCCTATAAGAAGCATTCCAGCATTTCCAGTCAAAGACGAGCTAGATAATCATTTCACAAATATAGAATTTAAGATGGTAGTTCCTTTTGTCTGTGGAAAGGGGCCATTTTCATCTCTGTCTTAGTTGAGTGGTGACAAGTAAGTAGCCAAGAGCAGCCTTAACTAAATGGTGAAAATGCAGCTGTTTCCGCAAAAGCTGTTCACTTGAACCTGGGAAAATAGACACATTTGAAAGTTTTTCCTAAGCCTCTACAGTTAGCATATAGCTCCATTTACAAAAATCGTAGCTTACCCTTTGTCTATGTCATAAAAAGAAGAGCCTAGAGGAAATAAATTTTACACTACAATAGCTGATTCAAACAGTCTTGCTTTCCAAATTTTGCACATCCCTCAGGTACTTCAGTGAAAAGTTTCAATGTGAACATTAACAATAGTTATATCATTGGACTTGTATTTTCAAGAGGTTTCTATTGCTGCTTAAAACCATAATGCTCCTTTAGAGAGAGAGAGAGAGAGAGAGAGAGAGAGAGAGAGAAACATACTTGCTTTAATGTCTTTGGCTGATCCAAAAGTTAAGAGGGTTAACCATACTACAAAATTATGTGCCCCTCTGCATACTGTCATTTGCCAAAAACCTTCAATATCTTGGACCATTCATGAAATAAAAGAGGTGTTATGTATGCAACTCACTATGTATATCCCTACTCATGAAATAGACGTGCTGAGCAGTGAACAAAAGTTTACCAATCAGAAAGTGCTCATCTCTGGAACAATAAACATACACATTCAACTGCTTCTCTCTCAATACCACACTCATTGTCAAACGTAAGGTGACAGTGTCAGGAGGCAACAGTGATTGTTGTGTAGTCTATGTGATAGCTCTGTTAAAGGACTTTGTCTGAAAGCTAAGCCTTTGCTCCATGTTTTACAGGGTTGTTCATTGTTCAGCACGTTCTATGTTTGATAAATAATCTGTACTCTTATACATTAACTACTCAAACAAAGTTTTTCACCACCTTCATATCTGTGAACATATACTGGCTTAGATTCAATATTGTGTTGCTCTACCTCACATGTCGTAACACACTCGGGCCGTCGTTGGCAAGCCATCAACAAAGTGGCCAATATGTTGTTGTTTGAGCTTGTCTTTCTCTTCAGTGCAAGTCGTTCTTTTGTCGTCTGGGGTGTGAGGAGGTTTATGTGACAACGCACTACTCATTTCAGCTGATTCCAAGCACTCTCAATCATGCTCATGTCAGAAGAAACTGGAGGCCTTCCATTTGATCACTTTCTGCTTCCTAGATGAAGATGTTCATGAGTGGGATGCCATTTGCCTGTGCATTATCAACATAAAAGACAAACCCATCATGAAGATGTTGACTGTAGGGCTGAAGGGTAGCTTGGAGAATCCTGTGCACATTCTGCATAGCCCTGAAATTACCACTGATAATGACTAGACATGTTTGATATTTATGCACAGTACTGGTCAAAAACGTGACTGACTCATCTCCCTGCTGAACCCTGCTGGTGGCTGCTACTGCCTGGCTGCCTTTACACTGTTCTACAACAGTTGGCAGGTGTTGGACAAATTCTTCACTCATTACTAAAGGAAACTTGATGCTATTGATCCAGGTTCCCTTTCAGGTGTTCCCTTTCCTGCCTTCTTTGTTTACTATGCTGCTGGGTAGTTTATGCTGTTTTTGATATGCTATGCCTAGAGGTCCAGTTGATTGTGTTGAGGCAGTTCCATACTGTCAGGGTTAACACAGCTGTTCCAGTTGTCTGCAAAATGGCAGCTCACTGTTCTGTTGCATTCTCCTCAGAGTAACTTACAGCCATAATTTTTTGGTAGTGGTCATCAACTGGTGTTATTGATCACAGAAGACACTACATGGCAGTTTTTCAGTGTTTCGTATCACACGAAGTTGTTTGAACATCATCTTTGTGATGCCAGTGTGGTGGGAAACACACCATACAGATGCTCCTTTTTGCTGGCAAGTTACTCTGTGTGCACAGTCTAAGCCTGAAGCGATCCTCCAAGACATGTTGACAGAACTGAATTAGAGACACTATGCCCTCTACTGAATTGCACTGAGATGACTCATTGGCTGTACATAGCAGTTTCTTGTGGTCAAAAGGGTATTGAGAAAGAGGTTTTGGATAAAAAAAAAAAGAAAGAAAGAGAGAGAGAGAGAGAGAGAGGTATTCAAGTCATGAGATTGTTACAAAACGTTTTTTGAGCCATTTATCTCTCTCCATTCTGGATTTTACTGACAAAGCTTAAAGAGATGGGAAGGGTATGTATTAACCTTTTATATTACTTTTTTTCTGAAATACAGTAACTCACATTGTATAAAATTATTGTGTATTTATATTATTAAGCCGAATATGATTATTTCTATTATGAAAAGACTAAAATCAGATTTTGCTACTAAATATTATACAGAAATGTGGATTACAGTGTAAATGAGAACATTATTATTGATTGCAATCAAAATAATTTTTTTCATCATGTTTGCAATGTTTCCCTCTGTACAACATATGCATATATAAGCAAATTCTATTCTTTTTTGTAGAAACTGTCCAACATCAAGGCTGATTCAACACGCTTCATCAGTGCAAACCTGGCCTGCAACAAGCATAAAAACCGTCTTGTCCACATCTTGCCATTCGAGGCCACTCGTGTTTGCCTAACACCAGTCAGAGGTGTTGAAGGATCTGACTACATAAATGCTAGTTTTATTGATGGCTACCGATATCGTTCAGCTTATATAGCCACTCAGGGTCCACTAGTTGATACGACAGAAGACTTCTGGCGCATGCTGTGGGAACACAATTCCACAATTGTTGTAATGCTGACAAAGCTTAAAGAGATGGGAAGGGTATGTATTAACCTTTTATATTACTTTTTTTCTGAAATACAGTAACTCACATTGTATAAAATTATTGTGTATTTATATTGAAAGTTGTTAACATCATTCAACATAATTATGCTATATTATGGGACACTAATGACAATATCCATGACAGATTTCTGATCAGATTCACAGTACACTATCAGTTTTGTACTGTTAACTTCTCCCACAGATATCAGCACAGGATCAAGACTGCTTATGATAGTCACACCAGAAGTATAGAAGAAGTGTTGCATTTTTAAACTTTTTTCTTTTCAAAATACTCACTCAAGTTGCATTTTCTGAAATACCTTTGTGAAGACTCCTGGAGATGCCTTCTTAGCAAGACAGTTCAGGAATGTTACTTGGATGGAGAGAGCGGTTTTCACTGACTAAAAATATGTTTGCACATGCTGTTCTTCAACTTTTTAAATGGAATAAAACTGTATACACATTCCGGGTTTGGATACTGAAGTAATTGATAGATGAATTAGTGGCAGTTTACATTGGTTTCTGCAACAGTTTGTCTTTGTTGGTAGTTTGACAATGATCCAGTTCAGTTATTCATCGGAACTATCCATGTGAAATTCATTCATGCACATTACTCAGATAACCTTGGCTCAGCATTAACCCATTACTGGTCCATCAAAATATCACATGTTAAGTGCCTAAAAAGGAATGTTAAGTGCCTAAAAAGGAAAATTCCATTCAGCAAACCAATAAAATCACAAAGGGCTAGTCAGAGAGACAAAGCACCCAGTACAGCCGAAAGAAGAACAGAAAAGGTATAACAGTACTTCTGATTCCAGGTGGTTTGTCAGGGTGGGGGTGCGTGCAGGTCATGTCAGCTGACAAGAATAATACAAATAAGATAGTAAAAAACATCCATACCCTAAAATTCCTATCCTGGAACCACTGTGGTTGGAAAACCTGCTCAATGCACCATCCAGCTACCATCTACTCAGCACTGGCACAGCATGTAACATTAAAGGCCGACAAAAGTGTGAAACTGCTTATATGATATTATCAACTGATATTTGTTCTCTGCAAGGCTTTCTGCACTGGAATGAGCACCACAGAACTGGTAAAATACACTAGTGGATACAGATGAACTGTCTGCCTTGGATATATCCATGGGGCTTGCTATACCACACACTCTATTTGGATCTTACAACCTAGAATTCCCTGAATGCTTGATATAGGTACTTGTTCTGCAACATATTTCTCTCTCCTAGACTCAATCGACATTATCCTAAACCTCCCCTATCCTGCATCCTCCCATTGGTATTTGTACAGTTCTCTCTATCTTCTGTTGTATATTCCCCATAGGGGAATATACCACCATTACTTCTTACTCGACCTGAAGCAAAGTCAACATAGCATAGAATGCTAAGCTATGTGCTGGCACCTACTTCCTCTGATACATTTTCCTTCTACCCTTTTTGTAAAAGATTAGTCCTTGCTAGTTGGTTTCTGAGTGACATGCCTCCCACCTCTTCCAACCCTTTCCTCTTTTCTCCTCAGAAGCATAAATGTGTTGTTCCAAAAATGCTATGAGTGCTGTCAAATGGTTGTGCTTTTCTTTTGGTGGCACTGGATGTTGTGCCACAAAGTACTGGGCAGCTCAAAACATCAAAAATACTACTTTGGTATCCTAACATCATTCTATATATTCTGTACCTGAATCCTTAACTTTAATCTCCAAATTGGTGTAGAAGCTGACTAACATATTGTACACACCTCCATATTAGCCTGTCATTATTTGCTGTCCAGTTCCTGATAAATGATTCCAAGACTCTAGACTACCAGTGATACACTTGTCCTGGAACCATTTTACCACTTACCTCAAACTTTCCTAAATGTACGCGCAGAGTGAAAGAAGTAGCAGTGAGAATGACTATATTATTTGGCAGCTCCAGCTGCCAGCTGTATTTAGTAGTCTACTCGCATGACCACCACTGATGCCGCTAGTCACAAACAACCTTTTGTAGCATTCTGCAGTTTGTTTTCAGTGCAGGAAACATGCCACAGCAAGTGTTCCTAAGTAATTGCTCATCAGACTATTCCAGATATAAATTGATTGAATTTTACATGACACTTGGAAACTGCTAAGATTCATCTATATGCTAAATAATAGTTTATACTATATGAAAGAAAAACAGACAGCATTAGGGGCACCAAGAAAGTGCAGGCAGGGGGGAAGGCGTTGTGCACAGTGAGGTATGGGTTGGGAGGGGACAATAGTGTGGAGGAAGAGTAGGAAGAGGAAGACTGTGGAGAGGACCGTGTGAGTGGAGAGTGAGGAAAGTATATTCGTGGATCAGGGGCTTGCTTGCCGATACTGAGGCAGGGAGGACTGCAAGATCAAAGGGTGTATTACAAGGACAGTTCCCATCTACATAATTCAGATAGTTTGGTTTCGGCAGGAAGGACCTAGGTGGTGGATTGTGAAGCAGCCACTGAAATCGGTCTTGTGTCGGCACCATGTTGTGCCACTGGGCAATCAAATCTGCTCTTGACAACAGTTAGGTGGTGGCCGTTCATTTGGGTTGATAGCCAATTGATAGTCATACCAACATAAAATGCTCTGCAAAAGTTATAGCAAAGCTGATAGCACATTCTACTATAGTCCAATCACAGTGTATATAATTCTAGTCATCCTCCAGGAAAATACATTATCATCACCAATCTCCTTATTGTGAAATGTTGCACAGCAAATGCAGAACACGAGTAATTCACTTTTAGTGATCTTAGGTCTCTTGCGAACAGGAAATGCTGACCATAAATAAATATCTTCCCTCTATTTAGTTAGTATGAATGACAGTTCACAAACTTTTAGAGTTAATCCATTTTATTATTTCCCAATTTTCATGAAACAGCATTGCAATATGTATATGATTGATAATATAATAGGGTTTGTCCCTGCCACAGAACAAATAATTGTATGATTTACAAAACTGTACCAAGTAATTAGATATCTTAAATTGTCAATTATTCTATGAGTTGATAGTAGCTGTGAATAGAGGTACTTAACAGTTTTTTTTTCTTTTAGGAGAAATGTCACCAGTATTGGCCGAGTGACCGGTCAGTCCGTTATCAGTGTTTTGTTGTTGACCCAATAGCAGAATACAATATGCCTCAGTACATACTACGAGAATTCAAGGTTACTGATGCCCGTGATGGTAGTTCTCGCACCATTCGCCAATTCCAGTTCATTGACTGGCCAGAACAAGGTGTGCCAAAGTCTGGTGATGGTTTTATTGATTTCATTGGCCAGGTGCACAAGACCAAAGAACAATTTGGTCAAGATGGGCCAATTACTGTTCACTGCAGGTATGTCACACTCATAATTATGTCAGTATATTGTACAAAAATGACATCTCAGTTACCTAAGGGAAATGTCTTAATCCAGTGAGTAATCCTTTGTTTGATTTCCTTGTTGTGTACTAAATTGTAATATTCTACTTTTCCAGTGCTGGGGTAGGCCGTACAGGTGTATTCATTACACTAAGTATCGTTTTAGAAAGAATGCAGTATGAGGGCGTTGTAGACGTCTTCCAAACCGTTCGGATCCTACGAACACAGCGCCCGGCAATGGTTCAGACAGAGGTTTGTATATACAATCATTAGAATGATGTAAAGTGTATGTTAGCTCTATTATCCTTGAAAACATAAAAGCCAATACATACGTAATTGTTTTGGGCTCCAGACTGCAGACGGAAGATACGAGCCCTCTAATAAAGTACTAGTTACCTGTGATAGAACATAAACCAAGTATCTTGGCCCATCAAATAGCATCCAAATTGTAAAACTGAATTGCCCTTAACAGGAACTACTATTGTACTCAGTTGAAGCGGCATTCCTCAAAGATTCATTGCTGAAATAACAATGTGCCTATAATAACATGATTCCTCTCTTACATGACACTTACTGCCACGGTGTCACTTTTCAGTTCACTCTGCTTATATTCAGTGAAATTAAAAACTTTGCAAATCCCTCTGGATGTAAAATGGCCCAAGTAGGCCATTTGTGTGATACGTCTTTAACAAACATTTCTTCAGGGTTAAGTTACGTCCTTTGTTTTCATTGGCAGAGATCATATCAGTGTGATTAAAACTACTACTTAAGTTTTTACCAGCCAATACCATTAATGTACAGGCAGTATTTTTCATATTTGTGTAACAGTATTTTCTTGCATGCAGATCTTCATTGAATTAACCTACACTCAACATAAGCCAAGTCGAAATCCTTCTGAAAATGAGGCATTTAAATGTTTCAGGGCACTCTAATAAATAACTATTAAATTTTTGGTGAATGTATAGGGTTACTTTTAAGTACTACCAGGGTAGATGACTGCACAGTACAGAAAATAGGGACACACTAGTGGATAGAATGTCTTTCCAAGTTTTTAACGTACATTGCAGTTGCTCAATATGGGCTTCATAAGTGACACGTCAAACATCAATATGATAGTCAAACTCTTGCCATACACATCCCAACACATCATGTTGGATATCAGCGACCACATTAATTTTCCTTCCTTGCAACTCTTTCAAATTACTTGGCAGTCTAGACAGGAACACAAATTATTTGACATAACCCCTTAAGAAGAGTTAAGTCTGGCAACCACAAGGGCCACTGAAGAAGAGGAGAAGCATGATGAGAAGCACATCCAGTCCAATCTAATGTTAGGCAATTCAGCTCTAAGATAATCATGAATGTCTGGAAGAAAGTGTGATGAATTACTGTCTTGCTCCAAAATGGACTCTCCAATGTCTTGGGGTAATTGTGGCTGCCAGACCTCCTGGTGCATGAAACTGATCAGTTTTCCTCTCAAAGAAAAATGGTCCATGAACTTTTGAAGAGGACATGGCACAAAAGACATTCACTTTACATGAGTCACAAATGTGTTCAAAATCATATGTGGATGGTATGCATCTAAAACAGCATGTTATGACATGTTACCTTTCCAGACAAATGAAAGATGGCTTTCTTACAGAAAAACAACTTCTGTGAAAAACCATATTCCTCCACTAGCCACTGTAAGTCATTGCAAATGTCTGGATGAAGGGTATTGTTCAGAGTAGTCAGTACGTGTAACTGCAGCTGGTATGATTTTACATGCACACATTTGTGTAGAACATGTCTGACAGTTGACTTTGGTACCTGCAGTTCTCAGCTTCCACATGTCACTGATTTCTTTAAGCTCCTGATGAATGATTTCCACACACATTCCACCTTCTCTGTTGACTGTCTTGGCTGGCTCGTTTCCTTTGCATCACGTAAGCAACTAATCTCATGAAATGTTTTGTACCATCAAGGACAAATGGCTACAAAGCTGAGAGAGCCCATAGGGTGACATCATATTACATACAGAAGCATTGTCACATAAAACTTACAATTTCCCTCTTCATAGGAGAAATATTTCATATTGTATTGAACACAAATATGAAAATTAATACAAAAACATTTATAAATGGAGATCATGATAATGTCAGCTCCCCTTCTCCAAATAAATATTGACTGTGACAAGGTTCAAAAACTTATCTTTTTTTTATTTTAAAAATAAAAGAGAAGTATATTAGTCTACTTCACATACAGTGTGTTAACTGTAAGACGGCAGAGTTGTGAGGGGAGTGCGGGGAGAGGAGGAAGCAAGCATTGGCTGGCGAGGGAGAGGAGCCGTTGGGGGGGACAAGGCACGCCTACCAGTTGCAGTGCTGGCACTACAAATTGTGCATCATGCTTACACGAAAGCAGACGAAAGGCTTGGAATTAAAACATGCTTTAAATGTTGTTCGTAAATGAAACTGAAATCGTCATGTACATTAAAATTCAGTTTCGTTTACGAACAACATTTAAAGCATGTTTTAATTCCAAGCCTTTCGTCTGCTGTCGTGTAAGCATGACGCGCAATTTGTAGTGCCAGCACTGCATATATATATGTGTGTTTGTCTACTATGCGCTCACAAACCATTCATCCGATTGCCATGACGCCGGCGCGGTAACTCAGCGTGTTCGGTCAGAGGGTTAGCTGCCATCTGTAATAAAAAAACTGAGTTGATGGATCAACGACGAACTGAAACGGGTGTCTTGCGATGTCTGCCCCGAGCAGATACAATGAACGAAAACAAACAAAATGAGATTAAAAAAAATTAGGTCAAGGCTTGTCATGCAGCGGACCCGAATTCGATTCCCACTGCTCGCAATTTTTTTTTTTTAAATTTTATTTCATTCATACTTAAGCAGGTCATATAGTATAACGTAACTGTCAATCTCTATATATAAAAATGAATGTATGTATGTCTGCCCTCTGTGTGTTCCCAAACCATTCATCCGATTGCGATGAAATTTTGGTGATTTGTTCTCTGTACGCCCACGAAGGTTCCTAGGCAAAAAAAAGAAATGAGACACATTCCTGAGGAGATATGATGTCATAAACAACGAAATGCCACCGCGGGAAAATACCCAGATTTATGTATCCACTATTTGAGAACGAGAGCACTTAGCGACTAGCAACAAATGTTACATACAATTTCAAACCTTTACGAAAATTTTTCTTGCTGACACCCCCCCTAGAAAATAATGAAAGAAAAAAAGGTTGTCGCTTACTACATTTTCTCAGTACATACCGTAAATCTGCCGCAGTAGGCATGACGTTTTAATATATTATTTCGTTACTATTAACTCTAATCGCACATATATCAGTAAATGCACCGGCAAATTTATGTCTCTTTGCGACATATAATTCAGGAGATATGACGTGATAAACATCGAGATTCGTGAAAAAGTGCCGCGTCAGGCATGACGTTTTTTTCTGTTATTTCTTCACTACTAACACTATTCGCAACACGTTTTGCAAACATGTTAAAAAAAAATTATAAAACCACGCAGAACAGCACAGAGCAAAACAATAACGAAGCAGACAACAATGGCTACCTTGTACAACACAGCTACGTAATGTTGGCAGCAGTCGAAACTGCGTGCCTCCCAAAGCCTCCCGACTTCTGCTGATTTAGAACTAGGGAGAGGTCTGCCATCTAAAAGTTTACACACTGTAGTTAAGATGTTTAAGAGGGAACTTGAAGAATAAAATAATATGAATAGAGCAGGCAGCAGCCAGCCAGAGATAAAGAAAACAGTATGGAGAAGACCATCACCTGGAGGGAAAGCAGTCAACACAGACAAGAATTATAATTAAGAATGTGACCACTGAGAGATACACACAGAAAGAAGATGAGTAAGAACATGGGTTCAGAATGTACTAAAAAGTAGAACAAATTGAAAGTAGTTAAGTGATTAGAGTTGGGGGAGGGGGGGTGAACAGAAAATAGATGAACACACAGGCAAACATGAGTAATTAAGATTAGGATTCAACATCCCATTAATGGTAAGATTGTCAGAGACTTAGTACAAGCTGAAATAGGACAACTGGCCTTTTTTGTTTTGCATTTGTCAATTTCTCAGGTAGTATATTTGAGTAGTGATACCCTTTTAATTTTGTGATAGTCCTATGTAGAAGTTTTCCACTGCTTGTTTTCAAACTCTATAGCTATAACTATTGAAATTATTGTTACTATTATTATTTGTTATTAATGTTGATTGTTATAATAAATAGCTGTTTTTAAATTCATTTCATTTTGTGAATATTTACATGCCTTTTTTCCCACCAGGATCAGTACCAGTTTTGCTATCGAGCTGCATTGGAGTATTTGGGATCATTTGACCATTATGCGAATTGACAGTAACACCACTGTGGAACATGATGAGAGACATAGCAGTCAATGGCTGTTTATTTAGAAAGATGAGTAATAAGTAGGGTTTGAGTATGTTTGTCCAGTAAAGTTAGCAAGAGAAATAACTAAGAAAAATTTTAAGGACGGACAATATTTTAATGATGCTGTGGTGAAGAAAATGAACATAAATACTATAGCTGTTATTGTTCTCCCACTCCATTTGCTGGAAAACATTGACAATAATTCGACAACTCTCCAATTTTCTGTAAACTTGCTGTTTTTGTTTTCGCATTCATCTGTTATTTTACACATTTGATTTACTCTGAACTGGATATAATATCCAGATACTGCCTCAAGAATAATATTGAAACGTCTCTTACCTGTGAATGGACAAACTTTTTTTAGAGCTTTGATGAGTGACACAAACTTAAACAAGTGGAGTGTATGTGTGTGTAATGTGCATGTTACTGAACTGCACATCATCCCCAATGTCCCAAAGTGCCATCATCGTGCAAGCTGGATGGCATAAACATTTTCCATGGTGCCTACTTAATGAAAAATAAATTCCCAAATAAAGATTTAGAGAAAGAAGAATATGTGAGCAAAATGGGAAAGCGCACATTTGTCGTACATACAATCACTGGGGACATTATTACCAATTTCCCCTCTAATTTGAAACCTTTCTTTTTTTATTTTTATAGTTCCAAATTTCATGTATACCTGTGTTGTTTTGTAGGAAATATATGTGCACTCAAGTGTTCATTTGTGTTTTGGTTCATTGCCTGTGAGGTGTTCATAAGAGAATTGTGTTATGATGTAGTTAGCATTTATATAAAAAGAGCCAAATTTGTAAACATTTCCTACTTTTTTTACATTATAGACATGTTTTCTATATGTGTGTGTGTGAGTGAACCTTTTCGTTATGTGTTTTTAAATGTGACTCTAAAGCAGAAATATTATGACTGCTATTATTTTTTATTATTGACATATCATAAAATTAAAGAAGAAAAAGAAACACCTCAAAATGTATAATATGTATTGTTTACTTTTCTGTAGACTTAAATAAGTACTGATCATTGTATAAGTTTCCATCTTTTTTTGATTTTTAATGTTTTCCATTGACAGTACAAACAATGTGTTTTCCCGCATTATTGATTGACATAGTGCTCTCTTTTTAATAAAACCAATCAAACCATGTTTTGTACCCAAAAATTATTGTAATTCCTGATTTTGAACAGTGTGCTGACCACACTCTTATAAAACAAGAAGCACGTGGCTGTCTTGCAAGGTGAACAAGGCACCATCAAATTGACACACAATTCAAGTGATCCTGCTTACTGTGGGAAAGGGGGGGGGGGGGATTATCCACTGTGCTAAGTAGTGGTATCTGATATGCAACATGTAAATTAGTAGTAAATATTTCATAATTACATTTGAAAATTGTTCATTCTCAGTAACTGAGAAAGTAATTTGGCTGAGAAGCAACAAAAGGAGAAATAAGTGGTTAGTAGAAAAGGCAAGAGATGAATGACAAACAGATTATTGACTGCATATCTGGAAACATCTGCGACACAGGCTAGGATTGGTGTATGAGACTACAAATGTTTCTATAACTCAACAGGAATTTGGACAGGTACCTTATATTTCTGTCATGTGAAACAATATGAGTGAAATGTGGAACTACTCAAGTTATTCCTGATTTCATCACACAATAAAAGTCCAGACATGCAAAGTTGCCTCTGCTGTACCTTCACAATTTTCTTTCTACACTTGACATTTATTTATGGTTTAGGATATGAGTGAACACAAGTATTAAAATCTTCAGTAGCTGAATCTCACAGACCTACCTATTTAAATTTAGTAAAACTATTTACCATACTACCCCTGAATATTCTTTATCTCCTTAAGTATTTATATAGAACTGATACTGCTTTTCAGAGTTTTGATAACCAATATATGATGGACTTCTGCAGTATGAACATGAAATAATTTCTTTCTGACATAAATTTTTTTTAATATTCCATGAATTAAGGACTTTCTTTCTTTTCCTGAGTTCGCAAATTTGTTCTTTCTCGAGAAAATTACAAATACATTCTCTTTGGTTGTTTTCATTTAATTCAGTTTTTCTTTGCATTCCTTCACCTCCAACATCAGTATTACACTACTGGCCATTAAAATTGCTACACCAAGAAGAAATGCAGATGATAAACTGGTATTCGTTGGACAAATATATTATACTAGAACTGACATGTGATTACATTTTCACGCAATTTGGGTGCATAGATCCTGAGAAATCAGTACCCAGAACAACCACCTCTGGCCGTAATACACCTGGGCATTGAGTCAAACAGAGCTTAGATGGCGTGTACAGGTACAGCTGCCCATGCAGCTTCAACACGATACCACAGTTCATCAAGAGTAGTGACTGGCGAATTGTGACGAGCCAGTTGCTTGGCCACCATTGACCAGATGTTTTCAATTGGTGAGAGATCTGGAGAATGTGCTGGCCAGGGCAGCAGTCAAAGATTTTCTGTGTCCAGAAAGGCCCGTACAGGACCTGCAACACGCGGTCGTGCATTATCCTGCTGAAATGTAGGGTTTCACAGGGATCGAATGAAGGGTAGAGCCACGGGTCGTAACACATCTGAAATGTAACGTCCACTGTTCAAAGTGCCATCAATGCGAACAAGAGGTGACCGAGACGTGTAACCATTGATACGCTATTATGGTGATGACGGATACATGCTTCCAAAGTGCGTTCACCGCGATGTCACCAAACACAGATGCGACCATCATGATGCTGTAAACAGAACCTGGATTCATCCAAAAAAATGATGTTTTGCCATTCGTGCACCTAGGTTCGTCATTGAGTACCCCATCGGAGGTGCTCCTGTCTGTGATGCAGCGCCAAGGGTAACCGCAGCCACGGTCTCCGAGCTGATAGTCCATGCTGCTGCAAATGTCGTCGAACTGTTCATGCAGATGGTGGTTGTCTCACAAACGAATCCACCTGTTGACTCATGGATTGAGACGCGGCTGCACGATCTGTTACAGGCATGCCGATAAGATGCCTGTCATCTCGACTGATAGTGATACGAGGCTGTTGGGATCCAGCAAGGCGTGCTGTATTACCCTCCTGAACCCACCGATTCCATATTCTGCTAACAGTCATTGGATCTCGACCAACGTGAGCAGCAATGTCATGATTTGATAAACCTCAATCGCGATAGGCTACAATCCGACCTTTATCAAAGTCAGAAACATGATGGTACGCATTTCTCCTCCTTAGACGAGTAATCACAACAACGTTTTACCAGGCAACACCAGTCAACTGCTGTTTGTGTATGAGAAATCAGTTGGAAACTTCCCTCGTGTCAGCATATTGTAGGTGTCGCCACCAGCGCCAACCTTGTGTGAATGCTCTGAAAAGCTAATCATTTGCATATCACAGCATCTTCTTCCTGACAGTTAAATTTCGTGTCTGTAGCATGTCATCTTCGTGTTGTAGCAATTTTAATGGCCAGTAGTGTATAATTTGAGTTTGTACCTATATTTTTTTTTTATAAGACCCTTCTTGAATCACAGTTTATTCATCTTCTTTTTAGGGATAATTGTTGTCTCTGACTGACCAGCATCAATACAATAAAAGACAGGGAAATACTAACTTTTTCCTTGCATCTCATTACAGAGATGGTCTAAAATAAACGTGTTTTAACTTTCACAATAAATGTCACTGCATATCTGGACAATTCAGCTGTCATCTTGCACTCACTGTCTGTTGGCTATAAGATGGAGTTATAGTTGCAATAGGTCTATGTTGAGTCTAGACAAGACAGCCTAGACACAATGAGAGGAAGCCGAAAGGCACGCGCTAAGCTAAAGCTGGATGGCGTGAGGTCTGAAACAGGATACGTAATGAATGCTATAAAGAAAAGTACGTAGCTGCTGGAATACTTAACTTTAATCCATCCTTGTGGTACATCTGGAGATTGTGGCGATACAAGTGAGACTCCATAGATACATGCAATGTTACTAATGGTGCCTTGCTAGGTCGTAGCCATTGACTCAGCTGAAGGCCATTCTAACTATCTGCTCGGCTAATGAGCTATGCTTCATCCGTGTAGTCGCTAGCAAAGTCGTCCGTACAACTGGGGCGAGTGCTATCCCGTATCTCGAGACCTGCCTTGTGGTGGCGCTCGGTCTGCGATCACACAGTGGCGACACGCGGGTCCGACATGTACTAATGGACCGTGGCCAATTTAAAACTACCACCTAGCAAGTGTGGTGTCTGGCGGTGACACCACATTCTATGTCAAGTTCAGCTTCCATGAACTAAACACAAACCAAAGACAAACTTACCTGCATGAGTATATTAAAATATAAATATTGTAAATATACAGGAACATTAAGATATAAAGATCTGTCTGTTGTCACTTGGGAGCAAAAGACAGTAATGTTATTAGCAGTAAAGTATAACACTACACACTGCAAAACACACATCTAAAAAGAAGCTCCACACAAAACAAAAAAAGCATATTAATTTCAAAGAGCAATTTACATCATCTGAATCTTTCAAACTACAGGAGTAAATTTATAGTATCAACGATCAGACTGATTTATATCATTTATTTATGACAGACCATTGGTAAAAAATTGGTGATAAATAATTACAAATTTGCTCATCCCCAAATTTTTTACTGCAGCAGCAGAAATTTTCAGGTTATGTTTTTGTGAATGGGCAGTTTTACTGATTATTGAGAAGTTTATGATGTTAATAGTAATAATAATAATAATAGTAATAATTGTTGTAACCATAAATGTGAGCAAGTCTAACCAAACAGCACATGAAACAAGAGCCTTCACAGCTGACCTAGTGAGGTCACCTTGCAACATGGACAGAGAGCACAGCAAGTACTGTGGTGTGTGCTCAACAGCCCAATATTAGCCTGACACACCAGGCCCTTGGCCGCACTTGTGATTATTTGCTTATTGTATACTCACCTATGAGACTGTATATTGACGTGTTCTATAGCTATGAGACTTTTCACTGTTCTATACTTCATTCAGGTTTACTGTGAATCTCTTCATGTGGAAACAGAATAAAATTTGTTTGGTGACTGACATTGTGCCTGTACAACATCATAACATACTTAACAATGAGTGTGGTATTATGCTCCACATGTTTCTTTTCTTTGCTTCAATATGCAGCCAACACATCAGTGGAAGTAGTTCTTCAAACCCTTCTTGAATAACACCGAGCTCTCACTGACCAGCCGAGCAGCTCCAAGTTCTCGCCATGGCACGTAACAATTTGGCAGTGTCGTTGATATGCCAGGGTCCACCACCATTGACCCACCCCCCACCATTTTCTCCATATGATGATTCTTTGTATGCATATGAAAAATGCCTATAGCAATATTTTCATGCTTTTGGAGTTGCCAACCCTAACTTCTGTAAGGTTTTATTTGAATCATGGATTTCTCCTTGTGTTTATCACCTTTTGTGTCATCCAGCTCTTAATCAGAAACCTGTCAGTCCCTCTTTTGATGAAAAGTGAGAGTTACTCTCTAATTATCATTGCAAATATAGTCATGTTATTGGCAGTACTGTTGATATTTTTAAAAAAGTATAGAGAATCTGATATATCGATATTTAATAAGACAAAATTATTGGCCCTTGATACATAAAAAAAAGGATCAATATATTGGTGGAAAAAATATTGAAGCACCGGACTGTGATAATATTGGCTGCTCATTGTAAATCTGTCTGCCCCTGGTAGCTGAGTGGTCAGTGCGACGGAATGTCATGCCTAACAGCCCAGGTTCAATTCCCAGCTGGGTCGGAGATTTTCTCTGGGTGTTGTATTGTCCTTATCATCATCATTTCACTCCCATCAACACGAAAGTTGCTGAAATGACAGGCCCACATGGCATTTCCATTGTAAATATACTGCCAGTTTTAGAGCTGTGTATTTAAATATTGGTAACTGCATATAAGTGGCAGAATAAAAGGTGTCTGATGGGTCCACATCGTTCAGTTTTGTCAAATATTCGATTTTCCCAGAACACTTCATGTTGACTTCCCTGTTTTTTCATAACTGCAAACGTCAGTGATCTAACAGTTGTTGTGTCAAAATTGTGTGGTGAAGTAAAATGTTGCGGTCTTTGTTAGTAGCACAAAGCACTGATTACATCAGCATTTCTGCTCGCATATCTCCACCCAATGGAAGACCAATCTTGTCATTTAGATTTTTGTTCATCATTTAAAGCTCTGTTTTTGAAGAATGCCAATTTGAGGAAATAGCACACTAGCTGCGTTAAAAATTGTCTTTTAATGTAACTGGTGTGCTGTTTCTTCACATCAAAAATATTGTTATTCCTTTCACACCGACAACCCCTGTGCAATCAGACTTCTCCTCTTCCATCTTGCTCTAATTGTTTTGTTCAATAAGAGCAGCCCACATACCCAAAGCGTTGGCCGATGTTTAACCATTGTAAAAAAAGTGGACATAATTGCATCTGTGTGCAACTGTCAGCCTCCTTTACCAGACATAAACATGGATGTGAACAATGTTTCCCAAGTGATGGTAGATCCTCTACATTGAAGTACATGTGATGGACAAGATATAAAAAATCCAAGTGCACAAGGGTGCAGCAGTGACTTTGCTAAATTTTCAACCCTGTGTGGATCTTGGATCACCAGTTGGTGAGTTCTAACAAATACCTATACTGGGACAGTTTTCTACTTCTGTAGTGTACAAAGCAGTTGTTCAGCCTTTGACCTTCCTAGTAGTGGATGATGTCAACACTAAAAACTTGCTTGGATTAGACGCCTTCAAAATTTTTGAGTTTTCTATTTCTGACAAAGTGCATTTGGTGTCAGATCAAGTTCCATACCAAGAACTGGATGTGCTCTCCTCAGAACATTCCTCTCTGTTTTTGGAACGCTTAGGGCATGGTAGCAGTTTCAAGGCTCACATGACAATGAAACTGTTGACACCCCCATTTTTTTCATGCCTATCCAATCCTAATAGTATTATGGAAATAAGTCAAATCAAAATTTGATCAACTTATGTCATTGTGTGCTGTCATGCTTGGCTCTTTTAGGGAATGGTTTACTCCATAAGGAAAACCTAATGGCAACCTTCAGCTCTGTGGTGATTTTTAAAAGTCTGCAAATCCACAATCTATTATTGATACCTGTCCGTCACTCAGTCCAGATGAAGTCTTGGCATAGCCTTCCAGGAGCCAATATTTTTCCAAATAGACTTGTGAGGAGCCTTCTGCCTCTGGAAGATCATTCCAAACATGTTCCTGTAATGAGTATCCACATCGGGCTGTATCAATTCCAGCACCTGCCATTTAGAGTGACTAGCACTTCTGCCGTATTCCAACAATTTGTCGATGGCATTACAGCTTAGCCACATCCTACCAATGTGAAAGAGTTGCAAGCCTTTCTCAGAAAGATGATGTACTACCATAAATTTCTTCCTGGTGCTGCCACATTGGCCCAACCAATTCATTGTCTCTTACATAAAGATGTTCCTTTTCATTGGTCACTCACCTGTGAGCATACTTTTGCCCTATTAAGGTCAAAATTACTCTCAGCACTGTGCTTGGTTACCTTCTTTTGGCCACAGATGCTGTCCAGTGTGGCCTTGGGGGCATTCTTTCACACAAATCTGTGGATGGTTCTGGACAGCTTGTTGCGTACACTTCCAAACCTCTGAAACAGGCACAACAGTGCTACAGATAGAAAAAGAAGCCCTTGCTGTTGTATATATGTTCCAAAAATTTCATGTTTTCATATATGGTTCTAAGTTTCATTTGATTACTGACTGTAAAACTCTGGTTTCTATTTTCAGTCCTTCAGCATCTGTATCAGACAAAGCAGCTCATTGCCTGCAATGTTGGGCTCTGTTTTTGTCATACTATAACTATGAGATTCATTTCTGACCCATAGCCCAACACACTAATGTGAATGCTCTTTCTCGATTGTTGATTGGCCCCTATACAGCATTTGATCAGGATGTACTGTTGTGTCTCTATGTAGTTGTCGAAGCCCAAACACCGTGGATGTTCTCCCATTACCAGTTCTTGGATTTCAGTGGCTGTTGTGCCAGATCCTATCTTACATCTGAAGTTAAATTCGTCCACCACGGCTGGCCAGATGAACCACTGCCCTGAGCGTGAGATCCTTTGCATGTGTCTTGCACACCTTAAATGGCTTGGTGTCATAACCCTATGACCAGCTCTGTCCATGCATGACCAACCGTGCACTGGAGAGCCCTCTGCCCCCGTGGTCATCTCCACCAACTGTGTTGTCCCCCCCCGGTGCGGTCCACACTCCCTCCATTTCCTGTGCCTGCTCTGGATGCCACTGCCACCCAGCAGAGTCATCAGCACTGGGCAGCCACTGTCTCCAAAGCCCCTGTCACCACCATCATCTTCTCTTCTGCCTCCATTGTTGATGCCTGACTGGATGTGAACATGGATACATCACCATCATCACCACTGCTCCCTCAGCTGGGGAGTGGGAGCCACACCTGTCCACATCCAAGCAATTTCAAACCGTATTCTCCTGTGACAGCATGGCGTCTGCTCCAGCAGTAGTCACCTGCTAAAGAAGACATGAACATCTCCACTGTGAACACTTTTCCCACAAAGGGGGAAAGAATGTTGTAACACTATAGTGTGAGTACATGTAATCAAACAGCGCATGATACAATTGCCTTCATGGCTGGCCTAGTGAGATTGCTTCGCAACCTTGGACAGACAATGCAGCGAGCCTCACTTATGTTTGTTTGCTAATTCATTGTTGTTGTGAATCTCTTCATGTGGAAGAAGAATAAAACTTGGTTGGTAACCCCTCATATTGTTGCTGTGCAACCTAGCAACAACAATAATAATAACAATTTTTGGACATCATCATTTTTCACACATTTACAACAATTTCGTGTCATAAGTATAATGACTATATACAACAGGTAGCACATTGGATACTATTATATAAACTTTTACCACCACTAATATTCAAAAGTAGTAAAATGGATCTCAGAAATATTTGAGTGAGTAATAAACATCTTTTAATTAATGACTGTTTCAGCTTGCCCCTAAAAGATTTCCACTGAGTTGCCTTACATCATTTGGCAACCTGTTATATAATAGTCTTCCAACTCTAAGTGGACTGTGATCTGTAACTCTTTTACTTCTCAGGATTCTATGATAATCACATGTGGTTTTTGTATTGCAGTTATGAATGTCCCTACTATTCCTCATACTCTTTTACAAACATAACATGCTATTTTCCTATATTAAAAATATGGTTCAAATTGTTGTTGTCTGGAGTGATTATAACATTCAAACCACATTTACAGTCAATATTCTCACATAATATCTCACAATATCTCTTATTTTTATGTAATTAAAGCTCAGAAATCATTAAATATCAAGATTTGGTCATGTGATCGAAAATACTCTGTTATTGGCTGAAGCTCTGGTGACGTCACACACTAGGAATAAGATGAAGTTATATGTGCGTTACAGAAGTGTTAACCAAAGTTACTGTGTTTTTCTGTACTTTTTATGCAAACAGCTCGACTATTTAGTGATGGAAATGCATTTACAACTTTTAAGTAACAATAGGAAGGAATTTTGTGAACACTGATAGTGGAAACCTTACGAAAACTGATGTGTTTATGTTGCACCTATTTAGAGCGGTGATATGAGTAAAGAGGGACGTTCTTTCTCTGTCCCCTGCAACATCATTAAACATGCTCCTAACCTTATACCTAGAGTGTTCACTGTCAGTCATGAAGTATGACCCAAAGCAAAATAAAATTATTATTGGCAAATCTTAATGCTGATTTCCGCCAAACAAGATACTCAGCAGATGCACCACCAGAAGCATATGCTCTGTGGTGTGGCGGATAGCACATGTGACTACAAAGAAGCAGAACACTAGTTTGAATCCTGCAAGGGTCATAAATGTTTAAAAGTTTTACACGAAATATGAAAATAGCATTAGCAAGAACTCACTGTAGCAGTTGTTTCGATGGTGAGATGTATTGTATATAACTTCATATTAATCTTAGACTGAGAAATGGACAACCGAGGATAAATGCATCCACTTTGCTTGCAAACAATTACCTTTTTTGGAAAGCATTGCTAGTAGTGAAGATATCACCATACTATCACAGTACAATGAAGTTTTGTATGCGGAGAGATATAAGGCATGTACAACATGCAGGTAACACAGACATAAGGGTCGTGCTGTTTGTGAGCATAAACTAATGTCAGTGTCTGAGTAGACTTAACTGAATCTTATGTAAGATGATGAAACTTCAAAAGCTTAAACAATAAGAATCATATAGTTGGACAGTACAAAGATAAAAAAAAATTTGTTCCCAATAAAGTAAAAAATGTGTGGTCACAATAACTAGAAAATATCTTTCTGAACGTGATGTGAGTGAACAGCTATTGCAAATGTAAGCACATGTAAACATCAAGGAAAATACAGTAACACTCTGTTTCTAATTGGTGTGATTTGGTTTTTATTTGAAAGGACTGTCTATTTGTTTTACAAATAAGTTAAAATATTGTTGCAGGCTGAATTCACATCAGTGACTTATGGTTATCATCTTCTAATATCTGTCATTCCACAGCTCTACCTTTATCGTATTTTTTTAATTTTTGTAACCAGTCGAGCTACCAGTGATGTGCAAGGAAGCACGTATAACGATACATTTTACTAAGAGCTTAACTTTGTCGACTGACATTATCCTTCTTTGTAACAGTGGGAAAGTGTATGTCAGAAATAAATTAATGTTAACTTCAGAGTGTAAGACATTTTTAACTAAGGGAACTTTGGCATCGACATGGTGGCATTTTGCCAGTACAGTGCAACAAATATTTACGCACCTTCTCGTTCTCTGAAACACTCACAAACAATTTTTCAAGAGATTTTATAGATGTATTTGTACATCATGGTACTACACAAGATTTTTAATCCACTTTCCAAAATGTAAATTCCAAAGAAAGACATCACTGTTAATTAGCTTTATGACACAGGAGCAACTAGCTAGCCAGGCATCACACGAATCAAATGGAGCGTTTTAGTGGGGTTTCAAATTATTTTAATTTCATTTCTGTTTTTACTAAAGAATATTGAAATTCGAGAAAGAAGAAAGCATGTTATGAGCATAAAATGACACATTTAACCATTTAAGACGATTTCCAGAAAACAGTCAAATACCCTATTGTCTTAAGAGTTTACAGTGAGAACACAGTCAATACATTATACATGAAGTAGTCACTACAGGACTGACATTTGCATATATTAGTAATTATTGTAACTACTTTCTTTTGATGCCTGAATATGCTCTCTGTGTAGACTATGGGTGCCCCACCCCAGATTTCAATCACTTATTGCAAACGCAAGTGGATTAATCGATAGTTTATTTGTTTAAGGATAGGAGGAATATTATGTTTGTGACATTTAATAAGTAAAAGTTGCAGTTAATTCTTTTACAGATGTAATAGAAAAGCTCTTTCCACAATCATTAGCCACAATGCCTACATTTTTATTTTTATCATAAGTTTTGCTGTGACTGTGATTCAGTATTTATGTCTACACCAGATTGTTTATAATTTAACATGAAAACTATCACAACAGTCTTGGTTCTTATTTAATTTTAGTTTATTAATGATCAGATATCCTGCTATCATAGTGAACTACTCTTTATTGTTTTGCAATGCTAGCTGTTCAGCACAGCTCCAGCTAACAACTGGTGCATTGTCAGCATAGTTCACTAGCTTTCAGTTTTTCTGGCGTGTTAATACATACAAGGTAATTATAAAGTCCATGCAACACTTTAAAAATTTGGTACAGATAAATGGCCAAGAACAACATAACACATGATACAGTATGTGAAAGACAAACTCAAATCTTTTTTTACAATATTTATAAATGTTCTATGCGTCCATCCTTCATCACCTGGACACATCTAATCCTTAGTTCAACTCTGCTCATACCCTCCACAGCATATCCAGTCTGATGGTAAGAACAGTTGCTGTGATACAGTGTCACAAGGCTCTGAGGTTCTGTGATAAGGGTGGAGCATAAATGCTATTCCTGATGTGACCCTACAAGAAAAAAATTCAATAAGTCCAGTGACTGAGGTGAGCAGTTGAGCAGTGTCACATCAACGACCGCAACACAGCCTCTCCAGAGAAGCTTATGAAGGATTTTCCTTGCCGTTGGCTAAGGAGTGTTCAAATCTGCACTTGCTCAATAGGTAGACTTTGTGGGACTGCGCAACATCACATAGTCCATTCTCTATTCATACTTGCACGGTTGGTCCAAATGTTTTGCATCACACAAACAACCATCTTCCTCTTTTTTTTCTGTGTACTATATCATTTGTAACACTGTGTTTAGACACGTACCTATACAATTTTTTAAAATGTTTCATGTACTTCACAGTTACAATACATAAGAAAAAAAAATACTTCATTGTGGACTCCGTAGTTGAGAGTCTTGTATGTTGATTTTACTGTTAGGTTTTTATCTGCATTCTTGTAACACAGTTCAGCACATTGTCTTTTATCTTGGAGGTAAGAACTTAAGAAATTTAGTAACACTCCTGTTATACTGTGAACTTTCAATCTGATTAAAAGTACTGCATGACTGACAGAATAAAAGATTTTAGGCAAATCTGGAAAAGTCCTTTCCTTCTGCTGTTATTGTGGACCACCATTTTCGGAGCCCACACTATGTGTCCTTTAGTTTGTTGTATTTACAAAGGATAGTTCCATTTCACCTGGAATTACTCTTTCAAGTAACTTGTCAAGCACTGAAGTTAATTAAATGGGCCTGTAATTATTTATGTCCGCAATTGTTCCCTTTTTATACACTGGCAACATCTCAGTAATTTTTAAAATATCAATAAAAATCCCTAACCAACTGAACTGTTCATTAAATATGTTAGTGATTTTATCAGTTCATTTCTACATTCTTTAAATAATGCAGATGAAATGTCATTCCAGCCACTAGATTTTTCATTATGAGATTTTTTTCATTAGCTTACATTCTGTTATATTCTTTACAAGAAATGAGTTAATATTTTAACTGAAGTACTGCAGTTTAGTCACACTGAACAGCATGTGTAAGTCTTTCATATTTTCCTTTAATTTACTGATTTATGGAGAAATTTTAACATACTTTGTATAACATAATTTCCACAGTTTTTTGTAATTGGATATGCCCAATTAAAACTATGATTAAATATTTCATAGAAATGGCCCACTTTTCATTAATATCATCTGATCTGTATACTTGCTTTCAACCTCTTTGTGCAAGGTCCTTCTTAAGATTATTATGGCCTTTAAAACTGAGTAAGTCACTAAGCAGAACTATTTTGTGATTTCTATTAGCTTCTATGGTTGGAGAGGGATTTTCAATAGTTTTTACTATTAATTCTTTCCTATTCCAGTTTCTACCCACATGATCAACAAGACTATGAGTCAGATGTTACTCTGGTTAGTGACAAATTTATATGGATAGTGTTATAGCACTGTATCAAGTCACTGTTCACATCATCTAAGTGTGGTTTTTATATATATATATATATATATATATATATATATATATATATATATATATATATATATATATATATATATATATATACACAATGGAAGGAAACATTCCACGTGGGAAAAATTATATATAAAAACAAAGATGAGGTGACTTACCGAACAAAAGCGCTGGCAGGTCGATAGACACACAAACAAACACAAACACACACACAAAATTCAAGCTTTCGCAACAAACTGTTGCCTCATCAGGAAAGAGGGAAGGAGAGGGGAAGACGAAAGGAAGTGGGTTTTAAGGGAGAGGGTAAGGAGTCATTCCAATCCCGGGAGCGGAAAGACTTACCTTAGGGGGAAAAAAGGACAGGTATACACTCGCACACACGCACATATCTATCCACACATACAGACACAAGCAGACATGTCTGCTTGTGTCTGTATGTGTGGATGGATATGTGCGTGTGTGCGAGTGTATACCTGTCCTTTTTTCCCCCTAAGGTAAGTCTTTCCGCTCCCGGGATTGGAATGACTCCTTACCCTCTCCCTTAAAACCCACTTCCTTTCGTCTTCCCCTCTCCTTCCCTCTTTCCTGATGAGGCAACAGTTTGTTGCGAAAGCTTGAATTTTGTGTGTGTGTTTGTGTTTGTTTGTGTGTCTATCGACCTGCCAGCGCTTTTGTTCGGTAAGTCACCTCATCTTTGTTTTTATATATATATATATATATATATATATATACAGGGTGATTCAAAAATGCATGTAAATATTTCAAGGGTGTATTTGTGAGGTAAATATAAGACAAAAATGTTCTATACAATTTTTTCCATACTTGGCTTATTACAGAGTTATGAACAAAACAGGATAATACATTCAATACAACGTAAGGTATTTAATTCCCAGAGTTCACAGTTTAATTACAGTGCATTTGGACTAACAACGCAAACTGATAAATAAACGTGACGTAACAAACTGAAACAATTCCTCGCGAACACTGTATTAATTTAGGTCCTGTTGATTGAACTACAGCAATGCACAATAACTAAGGAAAATTGAAGCATTTTACAGACTGTACTGTACTGTACTGTATTTGCACAAATCTTAATGCAATGCATGTTCAAAATGCTGTCCCTGAACTTGCAGACAGACCCGTGCTCGTCGCATCAATGATCTCTGCACATTACACAGTCCGTTCAACTCTCCACGAATAATTTCACAACCACCTTCAATTCTTTGTTGTAGCACTTCTCTGTTCGGTACTGCAGAAGAATACACCAATGTCTTTAGTCGGCCCCATAAATAAAAGTCTAAAGGGTTCAGGTCAGGTGATCTGGCTGGCCAAGCAATTGGTCCTCCGCGACCTATCCATCGATGTGGATACGCAGAATTGAGGTACGCCCTTACATTGCGGCTGTAATGGGCGGGAGCACCATCGTGCATAAACCACATGGTGGCTCGTGTTGCAAGAAGGACATCCTGTAACAATCCAGGCAATTCCCCTCCAAAAATTCGCAGTACACGTGCCCATTCAGTCTTGGAGGCAGAACATGAGGTCCGAGTAAGTAATTCCCCACAATACCACACCAAATGTTTATGGAGAATTGATGTTGATATCCACGCACAATTCTCGCGCCAGGATTCTCGACAGCCCACTGGTGCATATTATGCGAATTGATTACACCCGCACGAGTAAACATGGCCTCATCTGTGAATAATATCCGCCGAATGAACATTGGATCATTCAAATGACGCTCTTGTAACCACTGGCAGAATTGCTGACGGCGAGGATAGTCTTCAGGTGTCAATTCGTGCACTTTTTGCAGGTGAAATGGATGCAACTGTTGTCTCCGAAGCAGCCGCCATACAGTAGATTGTGGAAGTCGTACAGCTGCACTAATTTGTCTCGTACTGATAGATGGATCTTGGTCTACCAGGTCCAAAACATGTTCCTCGACGTTCACTGCATGCTCAAGTGGTCGACCTGAATGTGGCCCAGGACGAATGCCATACTCCCGCATACGTCTGTCCACAGATACAAACGTCTGATGACTTGGTAACCGTCTTCCTGGAAACAGCTCACTGTACCTTCGTCTTGCTGCAAGTGCATTTCCATCTGCTGCACCATACACAAGGTGCATATCAGCATACTCACTGTTTGAGTACATCATGTGCACGAAACCTTTAGCCTTCCGACGATGAATGAACGACAGGACGTACTTTTCCGTTACCAACAACATCAGCGCCATCTTCCGTACAGTAGGAGTAAACATCACGTGCAAACAAAAACAAACACTATTCATGCAGTTTCGAATCAACTGTTGGGAGATACGTATGTGAATTACGTACCAGAATATGGCATCCTGCTGCTTGCACTGCCGTCGTTTTGATACGGACATGACTTTCGTATTTAACGATAACTCTGGAATTAAACGTTTATGGAAAAACATTTATAGAACATTTTTGTCTTATATTTACCTCACAAATACACCCTTAAAATATTTACATGCATTTTTGAATCACCCTGTATATATATATATATATATATTAGTGAGGTATGGGCATTCTGGAACATTATTTTACATTTTTCATCTTCTTTGGTGGTGGCAGTGAGTGTTTTGCCTTCTTGTGTGCATACTGAATGCTGCTTTATAAAAAAAAGGGACATTTAAGTTCACAAACGAACAAATTATAACAAGAATTTCTTTATATGTTTAATCTCACATATCCAAATTTACACAGTAGTCTTGAAGTACTACTTGAATAGGACTATTCATGGACTCAGCCTCTTTTTGTGTCGAATACTTGTTGTTGTTGTTGTGGTCTTCAGTCCTGAGACTGGTTTGATGCAGCTCTCCATGCTACTCTATCCTGTGCAAGCTTTTTCATCTCCCAGTACCTACTGCAACCTACATCCTTCTGAATCTGCTTAGTATATTCATCTCTTGGTCTCCCCCTACGATTTTTACCCTCCACGCTGCCCTCCAACACTAAATTGGTGATCCCTTGATGCCTCAGAACATGTCCTACCAACCGATCCCTTCTTCTGGTCAATTTGTGCCACAAACTTCTCTTCTTCCCAATCCTATTCAATACTTCCTCATTAGTTATGTGATCTACCCATCTAATCTTCAGCATTCTTCTGTAGCACCACATTTCGAAAGCTTCTATTCTATTCTTGTCCAAACTATTTATCGTCCATGTTTCACATCCATACATGGCTACACTCCATACGAATACTTTCAGAAATGACTTCCTGACACTTAAATCAATACTGGATGTTAAAAAATTCCTCTTCTTCAGAAACGCTTTCCTTGCCATTGCCAGCCTACATTTTATATCCTCTCTACTTCGACCATCATCAGTTATTTTGCTCCCCAAATAGCAAAACTCCTTTACTACTTTAAGTGCCTCATTTCCTAATCTAATTCCCTCAGCATCACCTAACTTAATTAGACTACATTCCATTATCCTTGTTTTGCTTTTGTTGATGTTCATCTTATATCCTCCTTTCAAGACACTGTCCATTCCATTCAACTGCTCTTCCAAGTCCTTTGCTGTCTCTGACAGAATTACAATGTCATCGGCGAACCTCAAAGCTTTTATTTCTTCTCCATGAATTTTAATACCTACTCCGAATTTTTCTTTTGTTTTCTTTACTGCTTGCTCAATATACAGATTGAACAACATCGGGGAGAGGCTACAACCCTGTCTTACTCCCTTCCCAACCACTGCTTCCCTTTCATGTCCCTCGACTCTTATAACTGCCATCTGGTTTCTGTACAAATTGTAAATAGCCTTTTGCTCCCTGTATTTTACCCCTGCCACCTTTAGAATTTGAAAGAGAGTATTCCAGTCAACATTGTCGAAAGCTTTCTCTAAGTCTACAAATGCTAGAAACGTAGGTTTGCCTTTCCTTAAACTTTCTTCTAAGATAAGTTGTAAGGTCAGTATTGCCTCACGTGTTCCAGTGTTTCTACGGAATCCAAACCGACCTTCCCCAAGGTTGCCTTCTAATAGTTTTTCCATTCGTCTGTAAAGAATTCGTGTTAGTATTTTGCAGCTGTGACTTATTAAGCTGATAGTTCGGTAATTTTCACATCTGTCAACACCTGCTTTCTTTGGGATTGGAATTATTATATTCTTCTTGAAGTATGAGGGTATTTCGACTGTTTGATTCATCTTGCTCACCAGATGGTAGAGTTTTGTCAGGACTGGCTCTCCCACGGCCGTCAGCATTTCCAATGGAATATTGTCTACTCCGGGGGCCTTGTTTCGACTCAGGTCTTTCAGTGCTCTGTCAAACTCTTCACGCAGTATCGTATCTCCCATTTCATCTTCATCTACATCCTCTTCCATTTCCATAATATTGTCCTCAAGTACATCGCCCTTGTACAGACCCTCTATATACTCCTTCCACCTTTCTGCTTTCCCCTCTTTGCTTAGAACTGGGTTTCCATCTGAGCTCTTGATATTCATACAAGTCGTTCTCTTATCTCCAAAGGTCTCTTTAATTTTCCTGTAGGCGGTATCTATCTTACCCCTAGTGAGATAGGCCTCTACATCCTTACATTTGTGCTGTAGCCATCCCTGCTAAGCCATTTTGCACTTCCTGTCGATCTCATTTTTGAGACGTTTGTATTCCTTTTTGCCTGTTTCACTTACTGCATTTTTATATTTTCTCCTTTCATCAATTAAAGTCAGCATTTCTTCTGTTACCCAAGGATTTCTACTAGCCCTCGTCTTTTTACCTACTTGATCCTCTGCTGCCTTCACTACTTCATCCCTCAAAGCTACCCATTCTTCTTCTACTGTATTTATTTCCCCCATTCCTGTCAATTGCTCCCTTATGCTCTCCCTGAATCTCTGTACAACCTCTGGTTCTTTTAGTTTATCCAGGTCCCATCTCCTTAAATTCCCACCTTTTTGCAGTTTCTTCAGTTTTAATCTACAGGTCATAACCAATAGATTGTGGTCAGAGTCCCCATCTGCCCCTGGAAATGTCTTACAATTTAAAACCTGGTTCTTAAATCTCTGTCTTACCATTATATAATCTATCTGATACCTTTTAGTATCTCCAGGGTTCTTCCATGTATACAACCTTCTTTCATGATTCTTAAACCAAGTGTTAGTTATGATTATGTTGTGCTCTGTGCAAAATTCTACCAGGCGGCTTCCTCTTTCATTTCTGTCCCCCAATCCATATTCACCTACTATGTTTCCTTCTCTCCCTTTTCCTACACTCGAATTCCAGTCACCCATGACTATTAAATTTTCGTCTCCCTTCACTATCTGAATAATTTCTTTTATTTCATCATACATTTCTTCGTCATCTGCAGAGCTAGTTGGCATATAAACTTGTACTACTGTAGTAGGTGTGGGCTTCGTATCTATCTTGGCCACAATAATGCGTTCACTATGCTGTTTGTAGTAGCTTACCCGCATTCCTATTTTCCTATTCATTATTAAACCTACTCCTGCATTACCCCTATTTGATTTTGTGTTTATAACCCTGTAGTCACCTGACCAGAAGTCTTGTTCCTCCTGCCACCGAACTTCACTAATTCCCACTATATCTAACTTCAACCTATCCATTTCCCTTTTTAAATTTTCTAACCTACCTGCCCGAATAAGGGATCTGACATTCCACGCTCCGATCCGTAGAACGCCAGTTTTCTTTCTCCCGATAACGACATCCTCTTGAGTAGTCCCCGCCCGGAGATCCGAATGGGGGACTATTTTACCTCCGGAATATTTTACCCAAGAGGACGCCATCATCATGTAATCATACAGTAAAGCTGCATGCCCTCGGGAAAAATTACGGCTATAGTTTCCCCTTGCTTTCAGCCGTTCACAGTACCAGCACAGCAAGGCCGTTTTGGTTATTGTTACAAGGCCAGATCAGTCAATCATCCAGACTGTTGCCCTTGCAGCTACTGAAAAGGCTGCTGCCCCTCTTCAGGAACCACACGTTTGTCTGGCCTCTCAACAGATACCCCTCCGTTGTGGTTGCACCTACGGTACGGCTATCTGTATCGCTGAGGCACGCAAGCCTCCCCACCAACGGCAAGGTCCATGGTTCATGGGGGGGGCGTCGAATACTTACTAATTTTTTTTTTAATTAATTTATGATATTTCAGGCAAGTTCATTCTGCAGTTAGTTTTTATGTTGTTGAAATAAATAGTCTGTATAACCTAATTTTTTTTACTCCCAGGCTCTTGGTGGAACATTCCTAGTTGTTACTGTTTTTATTTCTTTATCCCACAGTGGCAATTGAATGATTCTGTTCAAATTTCAATTACTTCATGAGCACCTAATAAAATATTAGACAGCAAAATGAACAGCACTATTTCAACAAGATTACAAGATAACAAATTTGATATTCCCAGTAAAGAAGAGATTAATTGGGTCGACAGGCAATGGAGAGATTAACGAAGGGTATTATAAATTACAGATGAACATAGTCAACATCTGTGATACTGGTATAGATTATGTGATTGTGTTTGTTGCTCCCCCTCCCACCCTTCCACCCCCACCCACCCATCTTTCACATATCTCTTGCCAATTAAGTTCAATATCTCATGTGTCCTACCCACATGAACCATGGACCTTGCCGTTGGTGGGGAGGCTTGTGTGCCTCAGCGATATAGATGGCTGTACCGTAGGTGCAACCACAACGGAGGGGTATCTGTTGAGAGGCCAGACAAATGTGTGGTTCCTGAAGGGGGCCAGCAGCCTTTTCAGTAGTTGCAGGGGCAACAGTCTGGATGATTGACGGATCTGGCCTTGCAACACTAACCAAAACGGCCTTGCTGTGCTGGTACTGCGAACGGCTGAAAGCAAGGGGAAACTACAGCCATAATTTTTCCCGAGGGCATGCAGCTTTACTGTATGGTTAAATGATGATGGCATCCTCTTGGGTAAAATATTCCGGAGGTACGAGGGCAGTTCAATAAGTAATGCAACACATTTTTTTTTCTGAAACAGGGGTTGTTTTATTCAGCATTGAAATACACCAGGTTATTCCCCAATCTTTTAGCTACACAACACTATTTTTCAACGTAATCTCCATTCAATGCTACGGCCTTACGCCACCTTGAAATGAGGGCCTGTATGCCTGCACGGTACCATTCCACTGGTCGATGTCGGAGCCAACGTCGTACTGCATCAATAACTTCTTCATCATCCGCGTAGTGCCTCCCACGGATTGCGTCCTTCATTGGGCCAAACATATGGAAATCCGACAGTGCGAGATCGGGGCTGTAGGGTGCATGAGGAAGAACAGTCCACTGAAGTTTTGTGAGCTCATGCGAAGACTTGTGTGGGGTCTTGCGTTGTCATGAAGAAGGAGAAGTTCGTTCAGATTTTTGTGCCTACGAACACGCTGAAGTCGTTTCTTCAATTTCTGAAGAGGCACAATACACTTCAGAGTTGATCGTTTGACCATGGGGAAGGACATCGAACAGAATAACCCCTTCAGCGTCCCAGAAGACTGTAACCATGAATTTACCGGCTGAGGGTATGGCTTTAAACTTTTTCTTGGTAGGGGAGTGGGTGCGGCACCACTCCATTGATTGCCGTTTTGTTTCAGGTTCGAAGTAATGAACCCATGTTTCATCGCCTGTAACAATCTTTGACAAGAAATTGTCACCCTCAGCCACATGACGAGCAAGCAATGCCGCACAGATGGTTCTCCTTTGCTCTTTATGGTGTTCGGTTAGACAACGAGGGACCCAGCGGGAACAAACCTTTGAATATCCCAACTGGTGAACAATTGTGACAGCACTACCAACAGAGATGTCAAGTTGAGCACTGAGTTGTTTGATGGTGATCCGTCGATCATCTCGAACGAGTGTGTTCGCACGCTCCGCCTTTGCAGGAGTCACAGCTGTGCACGGCCGGCCTGCACGCGAGAGATCAGACAGTCTTGCTTGACCTTGCGGCGATGATGACACACGCTTTGCCCAATGACTCACCGTGCTTTTGTCCACTGCCAGATCACCGTAGACATTCTGCAAGCGCCTATGAATATCTGAGATGCCCTGGTATTCTGCCAAAAGAAACTCGATCACTGCCCGTTGTTTGCAACGCACATCCGTTACAGACGCCATTTTAACAGCTCCGTACAGCGCTGCCACCTATCGGAAGTCAATGAAACTATACGAGACGAAGCGGGAATGTTTGAAAATATTCCACAAGAAATTTCCGGTTTTTTCCAACCAAAATTGGCCAAGAAAAAAAATGTGTTGTATTACTTATTGAACTGCCCTCGTAAAATAGTCCCCCATTCGGATCTCCGGGCGGGGACTACTCAGGAGGACGTCGTTATCAGGAGAAAGAAAACTGGCATTCTACGGATCGGAGTGTGGAATGTCAGATCCCTTAATCGGGCAGGTAGGTTAGAAAATTTAAAAAGGGAAATGGATAGGTTGAAGTTAGATATAGTGGGAATTAGTGAAGTTCGGTGGCAGGAGGAACAAGACTTTTGGTCAGGTGAATACAGGGTTATAAATACAAAATCAAATAGGGGTAATGCAGGAGTAGGTTTAATAATGAATAAAAGAAAACAGGAGTGCGGGTAAGCTACTACCAACAGCATAGTGAACGCATTATTGTGGCCAAGATAGACACGAAGCTCATGCCTACTACAGTAGTACAAGTTTATATGCCAACTAGCTCTGCAGATGATGAAGAAATTGAAGAAATGTATGATGAGATAAAAGAAATTATTCAGGTAGTGAAGGGAGACGAAAATTTAATAGTCATGGGTGACTGGAATTCGATGACGCTATGGTTGGCCCGCTAGATGGCGCTGCAATAGGTCAAACGGATATCAACTGCGTTTTTTAAAATAGGAACCCCCATTTTTTATTACATATTCGTGTAGTACGTAAAGAAATATGAATGTTTTAGTTGGACCACTTTTTTGCTTTGTGTTAGATGGCGCTCTAATAGTCACAAATCGTATAAGAACGTGGTATCACGTAACATTTCGCCAGTGTGGACGGTATTTGCTTCGTGATACATTACCCGTTTTAAAATGGAGCGTTTACCAATTGCGGAAAAGGACGATATCGTGTTGATGTATGGCTATTGTGATCAAAATGCCCAACGGGCGTGCACTATGTATGCTGCTCGGTATCCTGAACGACATCATCCAAGTGTCCGGACCGTTCGCCGGATGTTGTTTAAGGAAACAGGAAGTGTTCAGCCACATGTGAAACGTCAACGTCGACCTATAACAAATGATGATGCCCAAGTAGGTATTTTAGCTCCTGTCGCGGCTATTCCGCGCATCAGTAGCAGACAAATTGTGCGAGCATCGGGAATCTCAAAAACGTTGGTGTTGAGAATGCTACATCAACATCGATTGCACCCGTACCATATTTCTATGCACCAGGAATTGCATAGCGATGACTTTGAACATGCCACTGGGCACAAGAGACGATGACAGATTTTTTGCACGCGTTCTATTTAGCAACGAAGCGTCATTCACCAACAGCGGCATTATATGCACTATTGGGCAATGGAAAATCCACGATGGCTGCGACAAGTGGAACATCAGCGACCTTTGCGGGTTAATGTATTGTGCGGCATTATGGGAGGAAGGTTAATTGGTCCCCATTTTATCGATGGCAATCTAAATGCTGATTTCCTACGTAATGTTCTACCGATGCTACTACAAGATGTTTCACTGCATGACAGAATGACGATATACTTCCAACATGATGGATGTCCGGCACATAGCTCGCGTGCGGTTGAAGCGGTATTGAATAGCATATTTCATGGCAGATGGATTGGTCGTCGAAGCACCATACCATGGCCCGCACATTCAACGGATCTGACGTCCGCGGATTTCTTTCTGTGGGGTAAGTTGACGGATATTTGCTATCGTGATCCACCGACAACGCCTGACAACATGCGTCAGCGAATTGTGAATGCATGTGCGAACATTACGGAAGGCGAACTACTCGCTGTTGAGAGGAATGTCGTTACACGGATTGCCAAATGCATTGAGGTTGACGGACATCATTTTGAGTATTTATTGCATTAATGTGGTATTTACAGGTAATCACGCTGTAACAGCATGCGTTCTCAGAAATGATAAGTTCACAAAGGCACATGTATCACATTGGAACAACTGAAATAAAATGTTCAAACGTACCGACGTTCTGTATTTTAATTTAAAAAACCTACCTGTTGCCAACTGTTCGTCTAAAATTGTGAGCCATATGTTTGTGACTATTACAGCGCCATCTGTCACAAAGCGAAAAAAGTGGTCCAACTAAAATATTCATATTTCTTTACGTAATACACGCATATGTAATAAAAAATGGGGGTTCCTATTTTTAAAAAACGCAGTTGATATCCGTTTGACCTATGGCAGCGCCATCTAGCGGGCCAACCATAGCGCCATCTGGTTTCCCCCTTCAAGCTAGACAAGTTTCGTTCTTTGTAGTTTTTTCGTTTGACGCTTATTTCGTGAGATATTTGGCCCGGTTACGATCAATGGACCAGCCTGTATATATCGCTGTACTAAGCCGAGCTAGGTCATTCCACACTTCCAAGGAGTCTCCTATACACCTCGCTTTCTGAGGCCGAGATCATCTATGAATTTGTCTAGCAGAATACCGTGGCCATTCGGTTGGAAAACTCTAGTAGGTTGTTAAACAGCTCACCTGCGAGGTATTACATTCGGACACGATGTGTGCTGCGTAAATCAAGCATGAGTTGTACACCATCGCGTTGTGCGGGATAGTCACAACTCAGTCCTGTCAGATTTCCTCTGTAGCAGAACTTCCAGCTAAGGCAATGGGCCCTCTTTCTTCACATCCATCGTAAACTGAATATATGGGGTAACTCTAGTTGTGTGCATAACACCTTAATAGTGCAGAAAAGAAGCTAGTAGGGTTCTTACTGTTTCGTTTTATAAGTCACACTGTAAACCATTGTTTTGTGAACAAAAGATCACGACTGTAAGAAACTTATACATAACTATGTTTTAATGTACACAAGAAAGTGGTTACCAGAAGCTAAATGCAAAGAAAATGTACGTTGTTACAGTAAAAGAGAAAACAGATGCTACCCCATACCACTGACTGTCAAAATCACTGGGCAGTTATGAACTCATGTGGCACAAATTATTTAATAAGATTCCATAATCTGTATAAGAATTACCTGTATAAGTATTCAAACTAATACTGTATGACAGGCTAGTTACCCACCCATTCAACAACATAAATGAATATTTCAACTGTAATATTATATTGTAACACTAATAACAATGCTGTTGTTTCTTTTAAATTATCAGTTGCATTGTATAATATGTGTGACGTTGTCAATTGCTGTACTGGCCGAATGGCATTAAAATTATTATTATTATTATTATTGTCATGGGTCGACTTTATTAGTTGAAGAATTATGGGTATGGGAGTAGTCGGTAATACACAGAACTCCTATTCGCAAAGGGCGGGAAAAGAATGTCAAACATTTCAAACACCGGTAGGTTCTAAAATCTGTGGATCGTGCACCAGCTGGCATTATACTACATTAAAACAACGCATAACTGTAAATACAATAACTATACAAAAATCCGTTTCTCGCCTATTTTCCATAAAATAGATATGATTTATAACTGACCTGGGCCTACTGTTGGTTCAACACGGCCAACCACAGAATGGTGGTAAAAATCATTTCTCACTGTTCCCGTTTGCACGACAATGAAAGTATTATTATACTGTAAACGAAGGTACCTTGCATTTGTAAATTTATTTCCTATAGGATACCTATATTTTCTGTTATTAAAATAGGGTATGTACGGAACTTCAGACCACATTTTTTAGGAATCTTCAGGAATAAAGCTTTTTCACTAATACGATTATAAACAATGTTTCAAATACTTCCCTGAGCCTCTTTCACTAGCGCAGAAAATGCAGTATTTCAACTGACTGGTGCGTGAAGTTTTTTTTTTTTTTTTTTTTTTTTTTTTGTTTAATTTCCCAACACTCCATAGTTCACTATCCACAAAATATTGTTGTCTTGGTCCTCATAAATGTGGGCTGTACTGTGACATTTGTGAGTGTTTTGTAAGCTATAAATAATAACGCCAATTGATACTGCAGTAAAAGTAATCACACTTCCTTTTAAATTTTTTGAGATGTAATCCATTTTTTTTTTTTTTTTTTTAAAAAAAAGCATTGTCTCTTTTCTGCACCCTCTTATATTGTTAGGTGCTGCACTATAACGATACTACATTCAAACTTCATATGGTACTGGAATATATTTTTTGGGAATTTATAAGATTATTCATACTTTTGTAATCGTTATCACTGAGGAATTTCTACAAGATATTTGTGGCGCACGAATTGTGGTCTGTCCCGTCACTACTGAAATTTAAAAGTGCGAATTCGGCTTTCCGCGGAAAGCATGTTTCAATAATTATCTGCCTTCATGTTTCAATAATTATCTGCCTTGTACTTACCTATATACAAACGTGTGTTACTAATATAAACGTCTCTCATATAAATGAGACACCTTCCTGCTAAATATGTGGACCCAAAGACGACCCACAAAAAATTCAATGTGAACGCAACAGCATATTATGCTAATTATCGGTGAGCAATGACGGCGCGAGGGGTGGCCCAGGATGGCCCAGAGCGCACCCAAAATTTTCTTGGCCCATCCAAATAAGACGGGCAAATTTCAGAATCAAAGTCGAAATTGAAAGTTTATCTCATAAAATTGAAATAACTTGTACAGTTATATACATATGTAAAACCACTCTGTTAATTTGTTACACGAGGTTATATTGCCCCGTATTAAAGAAGATGTACAATTAAACAAATATATTCGAAGTGGATTTAATGATGAAGTTAACATCGACCTACGCGTTGAACCGTACCTGTTGAACAACGACTGAACAAATTAGTCGATCGATCCATCGAGCGTACGGTTCTTCCCCACAGTCTGTTTTGTGTGTGTGTGTGTGTGTGTGTGTGTGTGTGTGTGTGTGTTGCCTTAACGGTAAAGAATATCCAGTTTCACTGTGGTCTTTGTTCTGTTTTTGGTAGCGAATTGTACGTTTTATGGAAAGTGAAAGTAGCAACATGGCAAAACGCCTAGCATATCAAATTTCTTCAGTCGGCAACAAAATACAATTAAACAAAATGAGGACATTACAAACTCTCCATCTGTAATGGCAGAGGCTAGTTTCCACAATCCAGAAAGTGACGTAGCAAAATTGTGATTGATGATGATTAAGAAATGGAAGAAAAGAAGAAATGAAAAAAATCGGTGAAAATTAGGGTAAAGGTTTATTTTATATTCCTAGCAGTGGCACCAGCAGCACTACTGCATGCTTGTTTCTGATTTATTTATGAAACCTACCAACGTATTTGTTAAGTTAGGGTTTCACTAATTGGAAAGAGTTTAATTCCGGTTGTAAACAGCGTGACATTATCTTCATATACAAAAACTGTGTAGTTGCTCGTAGAGACTATTCTAGAAGTCGGTAAAAGGAGGAGGGTGGGGGATTGACGGAATGGAATATCGCTTAACAAAAGGAGAGTTGGGGTTCTCCACCGACAAATTCGTAAAATTTGGTGTTGATTAGTTTTAAGTAACTGTTTTGAAGTTCACGGTAAAAACGTGTCTACAGTATGTGTGTGCCCGGGAAAATAATACAACTTGACCTATATGTCTGGCGATTTTGAAGTTTTTGTCCGGGGGCGGCAATTTAAGTGTTAGTGGGAATACCCGGCATATTTAGCTTTCTTGATTATTCTAAGTGGTACTTGCACATTAATATACATCCAATGTATATTAATAAATAATAAGACGCCCATTTTAAGTTAAATGATATTCATTGGTTTAGATAGTAAGCTATTTGCTGCTCTTATTCTTTTGTTGAAATGTGTTTGAAATACATTGCAGCCTATATAGCTACATAATTATATTAAAAAAATGATTGAATCCGTTGAAGTAACATATTCGCTGATTCCTGAAGTCATTTTATCCAGCTATAGCCCCCACAGCCCCCTCCTTGCCACCGCCCCAGGTTGCTCGGGAGCCCTTCAAAAATTTAAAAAGTAAGTTTGGATTTCCTGTTCTGATAGATGAAACATATCGGTGACAGGCAATGAAAACCTCGTAACTCCACTTTGTTAATTTTACAGGAGACGCAAAAACGGTTTCTTAAAGGGGATAAGGATACTTGTGTAACTATGTAGTAGAAGCCTAGTTATTGACGGATTATAGAAATCCATGCACTTTCAAATTTCTCTTTGATATTGGAGTTACTGATTACTGTACTCAAGTGGTGTTTACAGATGGTTACAAGGTTTTCAGTGCCTACCGTCTCTATGCTATAGAAGTACAAGAAAAAAAGAAAACTTTTTAGAGTTAATGAAACTTATAGGGAAAAAAGATCTTGAGTGTTAGGAAAAAACTTAAATCTAAAAGGGAAAACTACACACGTCATGATATACAAGACGAAATTCTTACCATCGTGAGCAACACCGTGCTAGAGCATATCTCAAAAGAAGTGAAAAAACACAGCATTTTGGTCTTATAGTTGACAAGTCGAAAGGTAGTTCAAAAACTGGGTAATTATAAATTATCATTCGGTACTATTTAGATGGCAACATATACAAGGTTTCTACGCTATGAACCAGCAATATATATATATTAGTTTGCATTAAGAAAAAACTAGCAAACTGTGAAATTAATTTAAATTACTGTATTGCACAAATTTATGCTGGAGCTGCAGTTATGAGTGGTTTTTTTGGAGGTGTTTAAGCATTCTAACCAGGGAAGTTCGACAAGCCATCTACACACACTGTATGATCTACAAGTGGAACTTCGTCATAGTAGAAACATTTAGAGGGATCAGATTTATTTATTTATTTTGTGTCACTGCTGAAACCCTTATGTTTTTATGAGTGGCTCAGCAGTACATCAAATGTTTATTGACATACAAATAAAAATGAAGATTGGAAAAGTGGAATTAAAAAAAGTAATGCTTTATTATTTGGTGTGAAGAGGACAATTGAAGCTGTCGTTGTAACCCTACTTTACAACCAGGCAGAAAATTCAGAACGAGCTGCAGAAGCATCAATACAAAGTTAAATTTTACTTGTATTTTGCGTTTATGCCTGTGCACATCTTTGTTACAGAAATACAAGTTAATTCCTTCAGGGCAATGAATGTGGTGCAGTCAACTTAGTAGAATTACAAGGGCTCAGTTCTCGATCAAATGCGTGATTCAGACTGAGGTTTCGCTCATGTATGGAAAGAAAGTGCAGATGAGGCAACAAAAGTAGGCGTTGATATTCCCACAGGGATCCTCTTCTCTTGGTAGAATTCGAAAGTTGCCAAAACATCTTGGAGAATATGTTTGTGATTTACCGAATGAAGACAACCTGGAACCTGTTCAAGCAACTGATTTCAAATCTTTACTGTTTGAAAAAGTTTCACAGTGAACATGAGAGACTTTTATTTCAAACTGTGGAACAATTGAAGGAATCACTTGTCTCCCAAAAAGTGAATATTTTATTGAGAAACAAATGATTCATGCCATATTGAGTCGTTGAAGGCAGAAATTAAGATATTAAAAAAAATATATGTTATTAGGCGTGGAAAGCAAACCTGAATGAAGACAGACAATTTACTTGCATTGCTAAAGTTGTTAGAGCAATGCAAACTTGCGTTCTATGATATGTACAAATTAAGTCAAGTAGCAATGATTATTCTAGTTTTCTCACGTCATCTGAAAGAATATTTTCGTGTTTGCGACACATAAAAAGTTTTCTGAGGAATTGTGTTTCTGTCAGTTTTTACAATAGCCAGGCCGGTAACAATGACCATTGGCATGCAAAAAGTGGTTCATGATTCAGCCGTGTTGCAACAACAGAAGGATTAACGTGATTTAAAAATAGGTTGTTATTTTGTATTTTACAGTTTTCCGCTTGTTTCTCAGTGGTATCGATTTTTCTGTTTTCAGCTGAACATAAAATGTACTCTCGAAAACGCGTGGTTTGAGGCTTAATTTGTTTTTATAAAGACATAATTAGTCACTGGCTGTATCATGTAATAACAGTACATTTCGGTGGTTACTCCGTAATCTTAAGACGGAACATGCTTAAATGACATTGACTTACATTCCGCGTACCAACGACATGTAAAGTCACCATTAAACGACTAACACGGGGCACTGTACCCAAACCTATTTATATGTTGCCTATAGAACAGCGTCCAGGGGCAGCAAAAATTTGAACCTCAATATTTTTCGTAATTAGTGACCACCTCCAAAAATTTTAAAACGCTATCATAATCCACTTTTTAAGAGGTATAACCTTACGTTAGAAGTTTAACACGATAAGGCACCTACTACGGTTCGAAACTATGTTTCGAGGCAACGTGCAAATGGCCTGCAAATGCCCAGACTTTATTCATCCAGTATTTGATAGCACGCAGTGTCTTCCGACGTAATTTCAGACGTTTTCGAAATATTTTCTTGCTGACACCTGGCACAAAATGATGAAAGGAAAACGTTTATCGCTTACTACATTTCCGCTAACCACGCGGTAAAACGGCGGGATCAGGAATGGCGTTTTGATTTATTACTTCTTTGCTACTAATCCTGCTGCCAACACGCAGGCCGTATCTACATGCATCACTGAATATACTTGCAAACTTATGATTGTACGACACACATGATTTCAGCAAGATATCTTTGGGCACACGTTTTAATTTATTAATTCTTCACTACTAACTCTATTCGCAACACACTTTGCGGACATTATCCACATAAACCATCGAATGTACCTGCAAAATTATATCATGGTACAGCACATACAGTTCAGGAGATACAACTTCATAAACAATGAGACCTGTGTAAAGCTCAACTTTCGCTTTAAACAGGGCGCAAATTAGATTATATTCATCCAGTAATCAGATGTTTGAAGCTGTTTTGTACATGATTGATTGATTCTGTCAATTGTTTTTACTAATTAAAATGCTATACTGTGTTCATCATAAGACGATGTAAGCTTTACACGACGTATTTTTCCGCATTTACTTGAATCTCATTGTATTTCGTCTCACGTGGAGCGGAAGCCAAGCTGTATCCAGTCCAGTAAAGTAGGATAATAGGGATACGTTTTATGCTGTTTTACACGCGCACAGACTGAGCGATAATGCGGGAGAATAGCTTTACCGGAGCATTTCACTTGGGCAGCACCGGCCAGCCAGCTGGTCCAACTAACCTGCAAGGTGCGAGCAGTTGCAATCCAGAATATATAGCTTCGAATGTCACTTACTTTTTAAAGACAATAAATAATATTCGGCAAAACTACAGCACTACCGCACGCTTCTTAGATGACCAGACGGAAAACATAAAGTGCTCTAGTTTTCACTTAACATATACGGTATTCTAATTACAAACAAGAGTGATGAAAATTCCTAACTTGAAAACAAGGTAATTTTTCTGAGCGAGTTATGTGTGATGCAAAAGCATTCTGCGGAGATTTCACCGTATTGTTGAGTACTGACGCCACTGAGGGTATTAATTACTGTCAGTCGTCTGGTAATACCTTAGCTCCTTCCTTATCCCATTCGAGAAATACATTTCAGTTCTTGGAACTGTCATCTGCTACGTTGATAACGAGTCGATAAACAACAGAATCCACGAAGCTATCCTGGCGCCGTAAGTTCTTTGATAGCAGTGACACGCGAAAATGCCGCATGCGTTAGTTCCAACACGTCTGACAGCTGAGCAGTCCTCTTATTTCTCGCTACAAATCCCTTAACTTGGCTCAGTTTTGTTGGGTTCATATTGTAATAGTACAGTTGTTGTTGTTGTCTTCAATCCTGAGACTGGTTTGATGCAGCTCTCCATGCTACTCTATCCTGTGCAAGCTTCTTCATCTCCCAGTACTTACTGCAACCTACATCCTTCTGAATCTGCTTAGTGTACTCATCTCTTGGTCTCCCTCTACGATTTTTAACCTCCACGCTGCCCTCCAATACTAAAGTGGTGATCCCTTGATGCCCCAGAACATGTCCTACCAACCGATCCCTTCTTCTTGTCAAGTTGTGCCACAAACTCCTCTTCTCCCCAACCCTATTCAATACCTCCTCATTAGTTATGTGATCTACCCATCTAATCTTCAGCATTCTTCTGTAGCACCACATTTCGAAAGCTTCTATTCTCTTCTTGTCCAAACTATTTATCGTCCATGTTTCACTTCCATACATGGCTACACTCCATACAAATACTTTCAGAAACGACTTCCTGACACTTAAATCTATACCCGATGTTAACAAATTTCGCTTCTTCAGAAACGCTTTCCTTGCCATTGCCAGTCTACATTTTATGTCCTCTCTACTTCGACCATTATCAGTTATTTTTGTTCCCCAAATAGCAAAACTCCTTCATTATTTTAAGTGTCTCATTTCCTAATATAATTCCCTCAGCATCGCCTGACTTAATTCGACTACACCCCATTATTCTGGCTTTGCTTTTGTTGATGTTCATCTTATATCCTCCTTTCAAGACACTGTCCATTCCGTTCAACTGCTCTTCCAAGTCCTTTGCTGCCTCTGACAGAATTACAATGTCATCGGCGAAACTTAAAGTTTTTATTTCTTCTCCGTGGATTTTAATACCTGCTCCGAATTTTTCTTTTGTTTCCTTTACTGCTTGCTCAATATACAGATTGAATAACATCGGGGAGAGGCTACAATCCTGCCTCACTCCCTTCCCAACCACTGCTTCCATTTCATGTCCCTCGACTCTTATAACTGCCATCTGGTTTCTGTACAAATTGTAAATAGCCTTTCGCTCCCTGTATTTTACCACTGCCACCTTTAGAATTTGAAAGAGAGTATTCCAGTCAACAGTGTCAAAGGCTTTCTCTAAGTGTACAAATGCTAGAAACATAGGTTTGCCTTTTCTTAATCTAGCTTCTAAGATAAGTCGTAGGGTCAGTATTGCCTCACGTGTTCCAACATTTGTGCGGAATCCAAACTGATCTTCGCCGAGGTCGGCTTCTACCAGTTTTTCCATTCGTCTGTAGAGAACTCGCGTTAGTATTTTGCAGCCGTGACTTATTAAAGTGATAGTTCGGTAATTTTCACATCTGTCAATGCCTGCTTTCTTTGGGATTGGAATTATTATATTCTTCTTGAAGTATGAGGGTATTTCGCCTGTCTCATACATTTTACTCACCAGATGGTAGAGTTTTGTCAGGACTGGCTCTCCCAAGGCCGTCAGTAGTTCTAATGGAATGTTGTCTACTCCCGGGGCCTTGTTTCGACTTAGGTCTTTCAGTGTTCTATCAAACTCTTCACGCAGTATCATATCCCCCATTTCATCTTCATCTACATCCTCTTCCCTTTATATAACATTGCCCTCAAGTACATCGCCCCTGTATAGACCCTCTATATACTCCTTCCACCTTTCTGCTTTCCCTTCTTTGCTTAGAACTGGGTTTCCATCTGAGCTCTTGATATTCATACAAGTGGCTCTCTTTTCTCCAAATGTCTCTTTAATTTTCCTGTAGGCAGTATCTATCTTACCCCTCGTGAGATATGCCTCTACATCCTTACATTTGTCCTCTAACCATGCCTTCTTAGCCATTTTGCACTTCCTGTCGATCTCATTTTTGAGACGTTTGTATTCCTTTTAATAACAGAATTCACGAAGCTATCCTGGCTCCGCAAGTTCTTCTATACCAGTGACGCGCGAAAATGCCGCATGCATTAGTTTCAACACGTCTGTCAGCTGAGTAGTCTTGTTATTTCTCGCTACAAATCCATTAACTTGACTCAGTTTTGTTGGGTTCATATTGTAATAGTACAGTGGTAAATGCAAAAATTCAGCATTTGTATGGCATGCTCGACTGTGAAAGTGATGGTTTCTCGTGTTCTCTGCGACAGTTATCACTTTCGTTCGTGTGAGACTACATCTGTGGTATAAAACAATGAACATAGTCCAAATAAGGAATATTTGGTTTCTTACTTTTGCTCTAAAAATTAAATTAATAAGCAGCCTTTATTAACACCCTTCATAAAATATCGGTACTTAACTGAGAATTTATATCTGAAATGCAAACAGGAACTTCGTGTGCAATATGTAATTAGAAACAAGAATGCGCGCATTATTCATAAAAAATATGATGAATTTTAAAGTTACGAGATGTGATACTCCTTGACAGATCGTAGGGGGCGATGCAGGAGACCCGCACCGCTGTACTAGGCAAGGTCCTACTGGAGGTTGTTTGCCATTGCCTTCCTCCGACCGTAATGAAAATGAATGATGATGACGAAAACGATACATCACCTAGTCATCTCGAGGCAGGTGAAAATCCCTGACTCCGCCGGGAATCGAACCCGGGACCCCGGGAAGCGAGAACGCTACCGCGAGACCACGAGCTGTGGACTTACGAGATGAACGTATTTCAAATTGAACGAAAAAAAGGACGACCAAAGCGAGACCTTTTTGCAATGTCATCTTCATGAAATTTGCCAAGGTGTCGCTATATTTCTGTCGTGATTGTTGCTTTCCGTATTCATTCCATCGATACTCCAGGAAATCAAATTTATCAGACATTTTTAAGTAGAATATTGCGTAAACTACGTGTCTCATAATCCAGGACATGGCATTTTTCTGTGTTCGGGGACACAGGTTCAGTTGTGGTGTGATGTCTGACACAGTGATGTGACCTCCGGAGAACTTCGAAGCCGATTTTCTTGTTAATTTATGAAAAATATTAAGATCAACGTATTTGTCGGCACTTTTTAATCGTGTTCCACAACGGAGCAAGAAGCAGCCTCAGCCAATTTCACACTGCGTATTAACAACACGACAGTCAAGAGCACAACATTACGGGGACCGTGACACAACACGATTTTTAAAAGATGACGATTGCCCAGAAAATAATGCACTGCATTTTTTTTCTCCGCCGAAAACAATGCTACAAATGCGAAACGTTATCCGTATGTATTATTTGAAGTCTCCTGGAGCGCGCCTAGTTTCCGTCACTTCCGACAGATAGTGTAGCTGCAGGACAATTTCAAAATGGCGTCTGTAGGTGATGTACGCGCCGTCATTGAATTTCTCATTGCAGAGAAACTGTGGGGAATATTCACAAACGCTTTTGCAAAGTCTATAGACAATCTGATGTCGACAGAAAGAGGTGCAGTTCGTCGCTGAGTTCGGAGGGTGAGGTAATCAGAAGTTCGGCGGAGCTCTACGACTTGCAGCTATCGGGAGGAGCATCCACGGCTGTCACACCTCACATGTTGCAGCGTGGTGATGTTGTCACTCCCCATTAAAGGATGCCATTCCTGTCAGACATTTTGAGGACACACAGTGAAGCACTGGATTCGCCACCAGGTCAAGGATTGATAGCGACAGGGCATACACACCCTTGTTTCGCGCTGGAGGAGATTATGTGGAAAAATAGGGTGTGTAGATAAAACACTATTCTTTCGCGTGCGAATTCTCATTATGTTCAATAAGGAATTGTTGAAGAAAAAAATGCTGTGCATTGCTTTCTGGGCAACCCTCGTAAAAACTACGTAGTTAAAGCATGTCTAAAAAAAACGTAAATAGCTGCTAATATATAAGAATATCTTAAGTTTCAGTTAACGTAATTTGGTGATTGGATATCTGATACATAAGTAGGACCCCCTCCCCCCCCATGAACCATGGACCTTGCCGTTGGTGGGGAGGCTTGCATGCCTCAGCGATACAGATAGCCGTACCGTAGGTACAACCACAACGGAGGGGTATCTGTTGAGAGGCCAGACAAACGTGTGGTTCCTGAAGAGGGGCAGCAGCCTTTTCAGTAGTTGCAAGGGCAACATTCTGGATGATTGACTGATCTGGCCTTGTAACAATAACCAAAACGGCCTTGCTGTGCTGGTACTGCGAACGGCTGAAAGCAAGGGGAAACTACAGCCGTAATTTTTCCCGAGGGCATGCAGCTTTACTGTATGATTAAATGATGATGGCGCCCTCTTGGGTAAATTATTCCAGAGGTAAAATAGTCCCCCATTTGGATCTCCGGGCGGGGACTACTCAAGAGGATGTCGTTATCAGGAGAAAGAAAACTGCCGTTCTACGGATCGGAGCATGGAATGTCAGATCCCTTAATCGGGCAGGTAGGTTAGAAAATTTAAAAAGGGAAATGGATAGGTTAAAGTTAGATATTGTGGGAATTAGTGAAGTTCGGTGGCAGGAGGAACAAGACTTCTGGTCAGGTGACTACAGGGTTATAAACACAAAGTCAAATAGGGGTAATGCAGGAGTAGGTTTAATAATGAATAGGAAAATAGGAATGTGGGTAAGCTACTACAAACAGCATAGTGAACGCATTATTGTGGCCAAGATAGATACGAAGCCCACACCTACTACAGTAGTACAAGTTTATATGCCACCTAGCTCTGCAGTTGACGAAGAAATTGAAGAAATGTATGATGAAATAAAAGAAATTATTCAGATAGTGAAGGGAGACGAAAATTTAATAGTCATGAGTGACTGGAATTCGAGTGTAGGAAAAGGGAGAGAAGGAAACGTAGTAGGTGAATATGGATTGGGGCTAAGAAATGAAAGAGGAAGCCGCCTGATAGAATTTTGCACAGAGCACAACTTAATCATAGCTAACACTTAGTTTAAGAATCATGATAGAAGGTTGTATACATGGAAGAACCCTGGAGATACTAAAAGGTATCAGATAGATTATATAATGGTAAGACAGAGATTTAGGAACCAGGTTTTAAATTGTAAGACATTTCCAGGGGCAGATGTGGACTCTGACCACAATCTATTGATTATGACCTGTAGATTAAAACTGAAGAAACTGCAAAAAGGTGGGAATTTAAGGAGATGGGACCTGGATAAACTGAAAGAACCAGAGGTTGTACAGAGTTTCAGGGAGAGCATAAGGGAACAATTGAAAGGAACGGGGGAAAGAAATACAGTAGAAGAAGAATGGGTAGCTCTGAGAGATGAAGTAGTGAAGGCAGCAGGCGATCAAGTAGGTAAAAAGAAGAGGGTTAGTAGAAATCCATGGATAACAGAAGAAATATTGAATTTAATTGATGAAAGGAGAAAATTTAAAAATTCAGTAAATGAAGCAGGCAAAAAGGAATACAAACGTCTCAAAAATGAGGTCGACAGGAAGTGCAAAATGGCTAAGCAGGGATGGTTAGAGGACAAATGTAAGGATGTAGAGGCTTATCTCACCTGGGGTAAGATAGATACTGCCTACAGGAAAATTAAAGAGACCTTTGGAGATAAGAGAACCACACGTATGAACATCAAGAGCTCAGATGGAAACCCAGTTCTAAGCAAAGAAGGGAAAGCAGAAAGGTGGAAGGAGTATATAGAGGGTCTATACAAGGGCGATGCACTTGAGGACAACATTATGGAAATGGGAGAGGATGTAGATGAAGATGAAATGGGAGATACGATACTGCGTGAAGAGTTTGACAGAGCACTGAAGGACCTGAGTCGAAACAAGGCCCCCGGAGTAGACAACATTCCATTGGAACTACTGACGGCCTTGGGAGAGCCAGTCATGACAAAACTCTACCATCTAGTGAGCAAGATGTATGAAACAGGCGAAATACCCTCATACTTCAAGAAGAATATAATAATTCCAATCCCAAAGAAAGCAGGTGTTGACAGATGTGAAAATTACCGAACAATCAGTTTAATAAGCCACAGCTGCAAAGTACTAACACGAATTCTTTACAGACGAATGGAAAAACTAGTAGAAGCCGACCTCGGGGAAGATCAGTTTGGATTCCGTAGAAATACTGGAACACGTGAGGCAATACTGACCTTACGACTTATCTTAGAAGAAAGATTAAGGAAAGGCAAACCTACGTTTCTAGCATTTGTAGACTTAGAGAAAGCTTTTGACAATGTTGACTGGAATACTCTCTTTCAATTTCTAAAGGTGGCAGGGGTAAAATACAGGGAGCGAAAGGCTATTTACAACTTGTACAGAAACCAGATGGCAGTTATAAGAGTTGAGGGACATGAAAGGGAAGCAGTGGTTGGGAAGGGAGTAAGACAGGGTTGTAGCCTCTCCCCGATGTTATCCAATCTGTATATTGAGCAAGCAGTAAAGGAAACAAGAGAAAAATTCGGAGCAGGTATTAAAATCCATGGAGAAGAAATAAAAACTTTGAGGTTCGCCGATGACATTGTAATTCTGTCAGAGACAGCAAAGGACTTGGAAGAGCAGTTGAACGGAATGGATGGTGTCTTGAAGGGAGGATATAAGATGAACATCAACAAAAGCAAAACGAGGATAATGGAATGTAGTCGAGTTAAGTCGGGTGATGCTGAGGGTATTAGATTAGGAAATGAGACACTTAAAGTAGTAAAGGAGTTTTGCTATTTGGGGAGCAAAATAACTGATGATGGACGAAGTAGAGAGGATATAAAATGTAGACTGGCAATGGCAAGGAAAGAGTTTCTGAAGAAGAGAAATTTGTTAACATCGAGTATAGATTTAAGTGTCTGGAAGTTATTTCTGAAAGTATTTGTATGGAGTGTAGCCATGTATGGATGTGAAAAATGGACGGTAAATAGTTTGGACAAGAAGAGAATAGAAGCTGTTGAAATGTGGTGCTACAGAAGAATGCTGAAGATTAGATGGGTAGATCACATAACTAATGAGGAAGTATTGAATAGGATTGGGGAGAAGAGAAGTTTGTGGGACAGCTTGACCAGAAGAAGGGATCGGTTGGTAGGACATGTTCTGAGGCATCAAGGAATCACCAATTTAGTATTGGAGGGCAGCGTGGAGGGTAAAAATCATAGGGGGAGACCAAGAGATGAATACACTAAGCAGTTTCAGAAGGATGTAGGTTGCAGTAGGTACTGGGAGATGAAGAAGCTTGCACAGGATAGAGTAGCATGGAGAGCTGCATCAAACCAGTCTCAGGACTGAAGACCTCTACAACAACAACAAAGTAGGACCCCTTCCAAGAGCGTATCAACACCACTGTACGTGTGCTATGGCTTCTTACCAATCGTCGCGTTTTTGTTTGTTTACATCAGGTTTATTCTTGTGATGGACATGGTATAGCATGAGCTATTTCAAGTTGAAGTGTACGTCAATTATGACGGCGGCCGAGTTTAGGTTCGTTCTGCGCATCTGACGTCACAAAACACAGTCAGCCAATGAACAGAGAACGACGTTGCCAGAGCTCAACTGCAGTGCAGAGCACGGACCAGTGTCTTCAGTTTTCGAAACGTTCAGTCATAAATAAAGGAATTGAACAAAAGCAATATCTTGATAGCAGACTTTCTTGTATAGGAAGTTTGGAAAAAGCATTCTTTATACCAATTGCTTCATATTCTATTAATTAATTAAAACAAACAAGCAATAAGCCTCCTAATTCAGGCGATAGCAAGGAAAGGTCTTTGTATCCTTCTCACTAACTGCTTTTCCGCAATAAAGAACAACGGTAATTGTTTATTTCCTATTGTACTTCGACGAAACGTGAGTAATTCATAATCATAACAACAGTGTTTGTCGGTATTTTGCGTAATATTTTAAAGTCCTCTGGGAGATATATTGAATGACAAGTTGTGTTAGTGTAATGGCTACAGGTTGTGGCTGCTAAGTGAAAGGTTTTGAGTTCAAACCTTGCTTGTTGCTTAATACTTTCTCTATTTTAAAAACAATATCGAAGTGTCTTACTTCATGAATCTTATTCGTTTGAATGTAATTTTTTGAAATTTCTAGTGGCAACTAAAATCGACCATTCGGAAAGTATACGCTATGGACTTTTACCTTTGCAAACTCTTCAAAATTTCGTGCAATGGTTTACCACATCTAATGCTGCACAATAACTGCGTTGAACATCGAAACAAAATGAAGTCATTTATGGGGGGAAGGTATCAGTCAAGAAGATGTGTAAAAATCAAATTTTTCGGCCAAATAGTTTTTGTGAAATCGAATGATAAAGTGTGTCAAAGCAGTCGAAACACCATGTGTCTGCACAGGCGAGCAGTGCCATGACAACATCGCGGAATGCGGGGAGCACGTCACTGCGCCCCCCCCCCCCCCCCCCCCCCCCGCCGTTAAACGTAAGTTTGCGAACTATACTATGGCGCTGCTTCTCTTTGTGCGTACAACTGGCAACGCAGCAACCTCCCGCGTCTGGGCGGGCATGCGCGAACCGCCAAGATAAATGAATTGAACTATAGTAAAGGGAAAAGAGATAGGATTTTCAAGGGGGCATGACAAACCAGATGATTTCCTTCACTAAAGAAGTAATGGCAAGCAGAAGTTAAGTACGCTGGAAGTCAGTTAAATCCAGTTGATATACCGGGTGATCAAAAAGCCAGTATAAATTTGAAAACTTAATAAACCACGGAACAATGTAGATAGAGAGGTAAAAATTGACACACATGCTTGGAATGACATGGGGTTTTATACAAAATGTCCGACAGATGGCGCTCGACAGCAAAAAAGGTCAGTGACTGCGTATGACAATCGTGTATAAAAGGAGCTGTAATGAGAGAATCAGATGTGCCAGCAGTCGCAGCATGTTGGCGTTACCTGAAAAGGCGCTTTTAGTGAAGCTGTATTATCAGAATGGGGAATGTGCTAGTTCAGCGTTACGATCCTATCGCCACAGGAAGGGTATTCGAACGGGTAAAGGTCCGTTGACAAATGCAGCTGTGGCGAGAATGATTTCGAAGTTCGAAGCCACGGGTTGTTTAGACGATAGACCCCGTAGTGGCCGACCGAGCACAAGGCGTAAGGAAGAAATGGAGACCGTAGCGGGTTCGTCTATGCACGGGAAGTCAGCGCTCGTGCAGTCGCACGTCGCACCGGCATTCCATACACTAATGTTTCGTTGGCACTGAGGCGTTCCCTCCTATGCTATCCTTACAAAATTCATCGGCATCGTAAACTGTTACCTGGCGATTTAGTGAAGCGGAGGGCATTTGCGGTGTGGGCGTTTCAAAAGATGTTGGAAGATGACGATTGGTTGAGTAACGTGTTGTGGACCGACGAAGCTCATTTCACGCTCCGAGAGTCTGTCAACGCCCACAACTGCAGAATTTGGGCTACCGAAAATCCTAGAAGGAACTGTCGTCGAAACTCCATTGCACGACGAGAAAGTCACGGTATGGGTTGGACTTATCACATCTACCTTTATCGGGCCTTTTTTCTTCGAGAAAATGCGGATTCTGGTTTTGTAACTGCTACTGTGATGGGTGAGAGGTACGCCGATATGTTACAGAATCGCATCATCCCCAGCCTGGCTGATAAACACCTGCTGGAACGTACGATGTTTATGCAGGATGGCTCTCCACCCCATATTGCTAGACGCGTGAAAGATCTCTTGCGCGCGTCGTTTGGTGATGATCGTGTGCTCAGCCGCCACTTTCGTCATGCTTGGCCTCCCAGGTCCCCACACCTCAGTCCGTGCGATTATTGGCTTTGGGGTTACCTGAACTCGCAAGTGTATCGTGATCGACCGACATCTCTAGGGATGCTGAAAGACAACATCCGACGCCAATGCCTCACCATAACTCCGGACATGCTTTACAGTGCTGTTCACAACATTATTCCTCGACTACAGCTATTGTTGAGGAATGATGGTGGACGTATTGAGCATTTCCTGTAAAGAACATCATCTGTTCTTTGTCTTACTTTGTTATGCTAATTATTGCTATTCTGATCAGATGAAGCGCCATCTGTCGGACTTTTTTTGAACTTTGGTATTTTTTTTGGTTCTAATAAAACCCCATGTCCTTCCAAGCATGTGTGTCAATTTGTACCTCTCTATCTACATTTTTCCGTGATTTATTCAGTTTTCAAATTTATACTGACTTTTTGATCACCCAGTAGATACATAAATGCACACAATAACTACAAGTATGTAGTAACTGTAAGTAACAGTACACAGATCTAAATTTAACCTGCACTACAAACCAAATAAGGCATTTTATGTTGTCTGTTGTTATGAATTTATTGGCAGAATTATGTAAGGCCTATAAATTTATGTTTTAAACTATATTTTGTACTCTATATTTATCCATGTCAACTCATGGCTAGGCCCACCCATTTTACAATCTGGCCCATCGTTGGCCGACACATGTAAAACATGAAAGAGCCGCCACTGTCAGTGAGGAATTTCTGATTACAATATCAAGAAGTATCCAAAATAACAGTTTTTATGTGTCAGTTTTTAAGGAACAAGTGTTAAGATATATAGCTTCAATCCACTGCACACATGGGAAATTTGGCAGCCGATTGTTTTCGATAATTTTTCATTGTTGTTTTGCTCATAGCACGTGCGTTGTACCGCGTCCACACTGAGTTTGCCACGCCTTACACACTTTTCTACGGACCTTAACTTTTACAATGTTTGTAACAGTGGTTCCGACTTATATGGCAGATTTTCAACATGCTGCAGACATTGTGAAATATTGACAAACAGCCGTGCGGGACAGTATCGGCACAAATCACAGGGAAACAATGTTTCCAGCCATCAACGTCTGTACTGGGAGACACTGCATGGCCCCGATTTTGTTTAGAGTTTTCTTGTGCTTATGGTACATTTGGAGCAAAGAATACATTATAGAAGTAGGCTAATTAAAAAAGTCAAGACTCTTGCAGAAAACTGCCGCTGTGAACCACACCAACAGTTATGTGGCTACAGTCCGTTTTAAACCACTAGACAGTTGACACTTCACGGTCTGGAGCTGGTTTCGTCCAATGAGTGTGCTCAACGCCATACCACGCCCGAACCGTTTGCCGTTGTCAAACTGCCACAACAAATGCCCAACTGACTTCCACTGTTTGGCTAGTGCTGTGTATCAGACATGCGTATTGGTTGTGCGGGTGTTTTTCGTGTGGTTTATCATGTCTGATGAAATCCGAAAGAAAAGAGGCAGACCCAGGATCTGGGATGCAAACACATCTGAAAAGAAAGCCGGGCAAGGAATTGCGTTTCATGGACAATCACGACAACTCGTGTGCAATGTGCAGGAATACTTTGGGAGGGAGCCGTAAAATGGGGGCCCTGTCTTATCGGTTTCGAAAGTAGTCGCGCGAACATAAGTCGCTGTTAAGTTAAGCGAACCGACCATGCTTTTTGTTTGTAAAGAGAAATACCAGAATGAAAGAAGCGAAGCAGGATCCTCATGTCTTCATACTCAGGACATGAAAAGTATGCAGAAACGCGTAACAAATCTGGATGCTTTCGCACAACACGCGTTCCTGAGTCACATATACAATTACTATAATAAGAGAGATTGGGATACATTAGATAAGTTTCATACAACACTGCATCAGGCCGAACATTCTGAAGGCAACAGATCGCCTTTGCAACTGATTCTGCAGAGTCTCGACATTAAATACAAAAGTACTTCAGGCTGTAAAATGTTGATGGAACGAGAAGACAGATAGCTTCATGGCGATGCAGATTTTTGCGTGAAATGAAAGATATTAATTTCGAGGGCATTGTTTGGATCGGTGAGTGACTGCAGGTCATACTGTTACGAAAGGTTGGAGTGACGACGAAGGAGAAGGTATTGCACTCCTCACTGGAAAATGTGGTAGAATTATTCTTATGGATGCTGGTCCCTACCACAGCTGCATTCCCGGTCGTCAACTACTTTTCAGATCCAAAAAAAATCGGAGGAACGTGAGGAAATGAATCATGCACTTTTTAAACTGGATCGAAAATAAGTTGTTGCCAACTTTAGAAAATCCGTCCGTAATTAATATCGACAATGCCCCACGCCATTCAGTTTTAAAGAATAAGACTCCAACCCTGTCCTCTCGAAAGAAAGACGTTGTTCAGTCGTTACGATAACAGACTTATTGCGGATGATTCATTGAATAAAGTAGAATTATTAGAACTCGCGTCACTTCACCAGCCACCGTTTCAAACATACACTACCGGCCATTAAAATTGCTACACCACGAAGATGACGTCCTGCAGACGCGAAATTTAACCGACAGGAAGAAGATGCTGTGATATGCAAATGATTAGCTTTTCAGAGCATTCAAACAAGGTTGGCGCCGGTGGCGACAGCTACAACGTGCTGACATGAGGAAAGTTTCCAACCGATTTCTCATACACAAACAGCAGTTGACCGGCGTTGCCTGGTGAAACGTTGTTGTGATGCGTCGCGTAAGGAGGAGAAATGCGTACCATCACGTTTCTGACTTTGATAAAGGTCGGATTGTAGCCTATCGCGATTGCGATTTATCGTTTCGCGACATTGCTGCTCGCGTTGGTAGAGATCCAATGACTGTTAGCAGAATATGGAATCGGTGGGTTCAGGAGGGTAATACGGAACGCCGTGCTAGATCCCAACCGCCTCGTATCACTACCAGTCGAGATGACAGGCATCTTATCCGCATGGCTGTAACGGATCGTGCAGCCACGTCTCGATCCCTGAGTCAACAGATGGGGACGTTAGCAAGACAACAACCATCTGCACGAACAGTTCGACGATGTTTGCAGCAGCATGGACTATCAGCTCGGAGACCACGGCTGCGGTTACCCTTGACGCTACATCAGAGGCAGGAGCGCCTACGATAGTGCACTCAACGACGAACCTGGGCGCACAAATGGCAAAACATCATTTTTCGGATGAATCTAGGTTCTGTTTACAGTATCATGGTGGTCGCATTCGTGTTTGGCGACATCGCGGTGAACGCACATTGGAAGCGTGTATTCGGCATAGCCATACTGGCGTATCACCCGGCGTGGTGGTATGGGGTGCCATTGGTTGCACGTCTCGGTCACCTCTTGTTCACATTGACGGCACTTTGAACAGTGGACGTTGCATTTCAGATGTGTTACGACCCATGGCTCTACCCTTCATTCGATCCCTGCGAAACTCTACATTTCAGCAGGATAATGCACGACCGCATGTTGCTGGTCCTGTAGGGGCCTTTCTGTATACAGAAAATGTTCAGTTGCTGCCCTGGCCAGCACATTCTCCAGATCTCTCACCAATTGAAAACGTCTGGTCAATGGTGGCCGAGGAACTGGCTCGTCACGATACGCCAGTCAATACTCTTGATGAACTGTGGTATCGTGTTGAAGCTACGTGGGCAGCTGTACCTGTACACGCCACCAAGCTCTGTTTAACTCAATGCCCAGGCGTATCAAGGCCGTTATTGCGGCCAGTGGTGGTTGTTGAGGGTACTGATTTCTCAGGATCTATGCACCCAAATTGCGTGAAAATGTAATCACATGTCAGTTCTAGTATAGTATATTTGCCCAATGAATACTCGTTTATCATCTGCATTTCTTCTTGGTGTAGCAAGTTTAATGGCCAATAGTGTATATTATCAATTCGTAATTATATTGACCGCCAGAGAGCGCATATTGATATATTGTCAATACCAGAAATATTGACGAGCAGTACTGATGGCTCCAAAAATATTCTCAATGCGTGCTGAGCGTGTTGGGTCGAACATTGACCGTTTGACATGATTCAGAGCTTCACGAACCAGCCACACAGCACTAAAGTGCACTCTTCATGCTATCAGTTCGTCTTAGAGCATAACATCTCTGATTCAATTTTTGTAGTAGTCTTTTAACAGAAAACAGTTTTAAAAGGACTATGCAGTAGTCGTGTTTATCACTTTACAGTGGTCAATCGAGTATATACTCTACGGCATTGTTTTTGTTTTCTTCTTTAATCTGGACACACAGTAGCCTTCGCTGTGTACTGTATATGCGATGGCTACGAAATAAATTTCAGCGTCGTTAAATTATTTGCGTTAATTACCTGAATATATCACTGCAGCACAGATGTAATTACTTCACAGGGTTCAACAACATTTTTGCTAATTGTGTTTGATGATAATACAGCAGTAAATTTCAAGCTTACGAATGCCTGCCTATTGCCAGAAATCTCAGGTACACGTAATTTTGTCAACTTCCATTGACGAATTTGGCTTTTCTATTTTACGTCGTGTCAACAGTAATAATTTGTTGTAAGATGAAGGATTCATACCGGGTGGAACGCGGTAAATTTCTGATTTGGGAATGAAATAAAAAAATAATGAACACTTAGAAAATTACATTTTCGTTTCTCTCATATTGGACAATAATGGAAGTTTCTAATTACATGGTTTAAACAGTACATCTGGCAAATGTCTACCTTCACGATCCACGCACTGCCACAGTAATTTTCTGAAACTGTCATGCACTTTTTCAAGCACGTTTTCTGGTATTCTTGCAATTTCAGCCTCTATATTGTTTTAGGTCTTCCAGGTCGTTGGGACGGTTGCAATACACCTTTGACTTCAGGTAACGCCAAAGAAAAAAATCGCGTGTGGCTAAGTCCGGTGATCGTGCGGGCCGGTTGAGATCCCTCATCCGAGAGATAACTCTTCCAGGAAACGTTTGTCTCAAAAAATTCATGGTAATGCCTGCTCTGTGTGCAGTGGCATCGTATTGTTGAAACCAGGTATCGTGTGATTGCATTGCTTCGAAAGCCGGCTGGAAAAATTCTTGCAGCACAGTTAAGTAGGGATCCGCATTCACACTTGCAGCATGACGGTTTCCGTGGAAAAGGTAAAGGCTAATGGTGCCTACCCGTGATAGGCATACCACACAGTGACGCGGTCTGAGTGCAGGGATCTCTGATAAATTTGCCTGCGGTTCGTGTCGCTCCAGTACCGTATATCCTGCCTGTTTACACACCCACCGAGGTGGAAATGTGCCTCATCAGAAAAGAACATATTTGCATCACAAGGTATGGCTGCAAACATGTCTTAACAAGGTGTTTATCGTGTTACATAAACTTGTACTGACAATTGCTGGGCCACGTACATTTTATTCGGGTGAAAATTCAGTTCATTATTAAGAATTCAGTGGGGAGAACGTGTTGAAATGCCAGGAGCAAGTGCGTCTTTCCGAACTGATCGTTCCCGAGGTTGCAGTACTGCTGCTCTAACTCGTTCGACGTTTGTCGTCTTGTCACGCCTCTCACAGGTCCTCTTCACACAGATGACACATCTCCGCTGTTGTTCTGAATGCATTTACCCAATTTAAAATTGCTTGCTGTCCAGGAACACGTACGCGTGGGAGCACTGCAAATCGCAAACGAACAGCACGCTGCACTGCAATGGTCGTGTGGAAATTCGAGAAATATACGTAAACACAAAATGAGCGCTCCTCACGTGTCCACTACATTATCACAACTGAACAACAATTTAATACAAACCTTCCAGTTGGTCGCTATAAACCACACCCACTCTCCCCTCTATTCCATTATCAGTGCTGCCACAACATGAATTCTAAAATAGCAATTTACTGCGCTCCACCCTGTACCAAAATGGTTTGACATCTTTTGTTTCCGTAGCTAAGATTTGAGTCAGTAAATTAACATACGACAAGTAGCCTCTTTTTCAACCATTATCAGACGTATTGCCCCATCTTCGTTGTTTTCTGTTGTTTACCAGCTATAGCTAAAATAATTTCGGCACACGCTTTCTTTAACCCTGTAAAATGAAGAAAATAGAAGTAACAAACTTCAAAACGCTACCACCGCTTTGGCAGAGCATTTATTCAGATTATGGCAACATAGTTTGCCGAAATCGGTAATTTGAATAAACGCTGTACTAAAAAGATCATGGCAGTTTGAAGTGTGTTCCTTTTAATTTCAAACCAATACAGATGGTTCCCAGAATGGAACAACGTGAAGCATATATAACCTTGTAAAATACCGTTGCCCTCTGACCACATTGATGGCCTGTTGAACGTGTGCAAGCCTGTTAACAGCACTAGCGGTGACGTGCATGTGTCGCCTGTAATAGGGGGGCATGTGCCAACCGATGTGGCAACACTGTCGCTGCAAGGGGCAGACGTCAACTATCAAGTAATTCTAAACGGACCACAGTAGAAAATCCGCTTGTTGGTAGTACGAGCGTAGTACAATAGATGGCAAACGGATGGGATGTAGGCAAGTAATTCGTGTTTCTTGTGAAATGTATCATTTTTGAAGGAGTGACTCAGTCTTGCTAGGTGGGGAGAGGGAGGGGAGAGGCAAGATCTGGATGTATGGAGTAGTTTTAATGTTTTGGAAGATGAGTGGCGTCTTGAAAGTAGCCATTAAACATTCCCAGTTCTGCCCCTGTAAAAACCTGTGTTGACTATTCTATATTTTTTTCATTTCCCTGAGAGCGGATGACTGTGCCAGAATATGACACAGCCTTGTTGTTGTTATGTAGCTGCTTGTTGGAGTACGTACTGAGCTTACAAACAAAGTGGCAATTTAATTGAAAACAAGCAGCCGCTCCCCTCCCCCATAAGGCTTGCCCCGACAACAAAGATATTGGCTATGGCGAAAATAGGATGGGTATTTACTGTCATCAAATTTTCTTTGACGTCATAGTTTCTTGAGAGTGGTCGACAAAGACTTATTACTGTGGGTTGCAGTTGCTCGATTTACGTTTGCATTTTATTTGTATTTGGAAGAGGAGCAAAAGAAAAAGAAAACGCATTTGAGTGAAGCTGTAGGTTTTACAGCTAGATGCTAAAAGTGTCCAACGAAATCTGTTGCAGGAGCTGCAAGTCGAGGACGTAAAATCATATGAAAATTATCTGCAAATGAACGAGAGTGCATTTCAGTATGTGCTCAAGAAAGTAGCTCCTCATATTTCGAAGAAGAGCACTCACCACAGGAATGCTATATCCGCAATAGACAGACTTATCGTAACATTACGATTTCTTGCAAGAGGAGAAAGCTACTTTAGTTGATAGTGTGTAGCACCGCAGTGCCCATTGACGAAAATAATACCAGAAACGTGCGAAGCTATTTATAAATCATTGAAGAAGGAATATCATAAGGCAAATATCAGTTCAATACATACTACAGGCATTAAGAAATACTTTTAATTCTGCAAAAGTTGGAGATTTTATCGCTTATATCTTCGGGTTACAGCCTGGCCATACCTCATAGCTTCCGCAGTTTTTTTTATAGCTCTCGCGGTGCTTCTTATTCCTCTTTTGTATTCGGGATGCTGCAAGTTACACAGTGCGTCGTACATTTCTATCTGTTTCGTTGTAGTTGCAACGCACGATGTAAATTTCGAAGCCATGTCGATAAACATTAGATATTACACAGCTGCAACAATGCTAGCGCTCCAGGCGGTTACATTTTTCAGCGCAGTGAACAGAAGAGCCACTTGTCAAAGAAAATTTGGTAGCGTAATACAGGCCCAAGGGCCACTTCGAGAGCAAATCATTTTTCCCAGACAAGCAACATATTATTTGGCGCACCCCATCCCTTCTCTTTTCCCCCCTACACTGTCACCCATGACAGTTTTCGCTACTTATTGTGATAAGCATCGTATACAAATGTTGAATCTCACACATCCCTCTGTCCCTGCACCTCCACACACTCTATATCCTCTCCCATTGCAACTTCAACCAACTCCCTCTCCCAGACAATCAGATCCGTCCTGATATTTATCAGTCCTACCAACTTTAACCTTTCCCTGCCTCTTCCACTTCACATCAGGCTCCTCTCTCCTTTTCCCGTATCCCTTTCTTCTTGTACCATTACCCTCCACACACACCGTTACTCCTCCTCTCCCTCTGTCCCTCCCAATGTATGCATTCCCACTATCTGCTTCGCCTCCTACCCTCCATCTCCAAAGTTTCCCCACCCCTATCTCCTTACACCACCCCTTCACCCCCCTTCCCGAACTTGGACAAATTCTCTTCATCTACAATACTTTTGACCCTGTGAAGGTCCTTCAGATGTTCAGTGAAAGTGCAGTGTTCCAGTGTTTTTTCGCTGAAGAATTTCAACTCATCGCAATTGTGTTTTTTAGTTGTGTGCATTCTTCATCCTTTTAGCTGTCTATCATTAATCTTTTTAACTTACAATGTAATCAGTCGTCAAATATTCATTTTACTATCACTTTTGTTCTCTTTTTATGAGCACTCTTGGCTGAAGAGTGGAGTACTGTACAGCTGAGAGCCCCCCCCCCCCCCCCCCCTCGATATGGGGCGCTGGGGGATGAAATAACAATAAAGGCTTGAACCTGGGCGCCGCTCTGTTTTAAGCGTCGCTACTTAATTGAGACACGTTTTTGTACGGCAAGCTCAGTTATGGCGTTTTCCTCAGCTTGGCGTCCGAAACATTGGCTTGTATCGCTTTGGTCTTAAATCGGCCCTACACCCCACTAAAGAAAGACAAGATGATAATCGCCAACCGAACTCGCATCCTGCCTCGCAAAACAGACAAATTTAGTAATTCAGCATGAATTTGAGAAAATCGTAACATGAATATAGAAATTCGTCATAAATAATCCATCACAATTTCAGGAGAATAGTGGGTCCTATAAAACGAGAGGGAAAAATGACATTCATTACCCATTACCGAAGCTGTAAAAGAATTCAGTACGCAGCAACAAAAATCTTTGATCATTTGCCCAAGAACATAATATGTCTGACGGGTAGTAAAGCAACTTTTAAGTTGAAACTGAAATCATTTCTTCTGCACAACTCTTATTCCATGAACCAATTTCTGTCGAAAAACTGGTAGCTTGTGTTAAAGAAACCCCTTTTTTTAGTAGAGTTGCATGAGTAGGTTTACGAAAAATTATTTGTTCATTAATTTTAATACTAATCATGTATACATATCCTGTAAACTAACTCGTTCGACACGATCTCGATAGAAGAATCGTTCACGTGATCTATGGAACATGTAACTAAGTAACAGAGTTAGTTGTAGTAAGTGTATCCAGAGCCATTTGTCGTAAGGAGAAGTTTGAAACGAACATTGTTTTAAGGTATTTAAATATTATCACTCATTAACTCGATAAAATATGCGCACATACATACAGAAAAACAACAGTTGTAGAGGAATATGTATCCCTTTTTGATTTTAACTTCTGTTTACCATTATTACAGGATTCGGCGGATTTTTCGGGTTGGGGTTATCGTTTGTTAATGGCTGCTTCATAGATGCTTAGGATTTTAATTTTAATAATAATAATAATAAAATATATAAAATATTTTTTAATTATTATAATTTGTTCGCATCAGTACATAAATCCGTTCCGAGAAATGCTTTACCCTCGATTAAGCTGACTTTTTTTTCACTTTCTTTTAGAGTTAGGCGGCCCAGTGGTTAAGCCAAAGTACGCGTATTGTGAAAGATAACGTTTTAAATTCAAGTCCTACCATCCAGGTGTACGTTTTCTTTAGTTTCACTAAAGAGCTTAAGGCAGTGGTCGTCACACTGCGGCCCGAATCAAGTATTCGTGCGGCCCGTGGTTCTCAGGCGTGTTTTACACATATCAAAAAAGTTTTGCATCACCCAAGTTCCCAGAACTCCTGAAGACAGATGTTGACTGTGCATATTGTATAACAGACACAGTACCTTTGACTGGTTAGAGATGTCACTAACGCCACCCAAAGATGTAAACATCCATGCATGAGCAGCGCCTATTAGACGAAGGGTATCCGCGAGCCGATCAGTTCGTCATTCCACCAGTAAGGAGGTACACGGCTCGTGTTGTCTGTAGTTCAACCATGCCTAGACGGTCAATATCGCGGTTCGATCGCGTCCGCATTGTTACTTTGTGCCAGGAAGGGCTCTCAACAAGGGAAGTGTCCAAGCGTCTCAGAGTGGACCAAGGCGATGTTGTTCGGACATGGAGGAGATACAAAGAGACAGGAACTGTCGATGACATGCCTCGCTCAGGCCGCCCAAGGGCTACTACGGCAGTGGATGGTCGCTACCTGCGGATTATTGCTCGGAGGAACCCTGACAGTAATGCCACCATGTTGAATAATGCTCTTCGTGCAGCCACAGGACGTTGTGTTACGACTCAAAATGTGCGCAATAGGCTGCATGATGCGCAACTTCACTCCCGACGTTCATGGCGAGGTCCATCACTGCAACCACGACACCATGCAGCGCTGTACGGATGGGCCCAACAACATGCCGAACGGGCCACTCAGGATTGGCATCACTTTCTCTTCACCGATGAGTGTCGGCATATGCTTTCAACCACACAATCGTCGGAGACATGTTTGGAGGCAACTCGGTCAGGATGGACGCCTTATACTCAATGTCCAGCGAGAACAGCAAGGTGAAGGTTCCCTGCTGTTAGGGGTGGCGTTATGTGGGGCCGACGTACGCCGCTGGTGGTCACGGAAGGCACCGTAACGGCTGTGCGATACGTGAAAGCTATCCTCCGACCGATAGTGCAACCATATCGACAGCATATTGGCGAGACATTCGTCTTCATGGACGAGAATTGGCGCCCTCATCGTGCACATCTTGTGAATGACTTCCTTCAGGATAACGTCATCGCTCGCTAGAGTGGCCAGCATGTTCTCCAGACATGAACCCTGTCGGACATTCCTGGGATAGATTGAAAAGGGCTGTTTATGGACGACGTGAGCCACCAACCACTGTGAGGGATATACGCCGAATCGTCGTTGAGGAGTGGGACAGTCTGGATCAACAGTGCCTTGATGAACTTGTTGGTAGTATGGCACGATGAAATCAGGCATACATCATTGCAAGAGGACGTGCTACTGGGTATTAGAGGTACCGGCAATCTGGACCACCACCTCTGAAGGTCTCGCTGTATGCTGGTACAACATGCAATGTGTGGTTTTCATGAGCAATAAAAAGGGCGGAAATGATGTTGATGTTGATCTCTATTCCAACTTTTTCTTCAGGTTCCGGAACTCTCGGAACCGAGGTGATGCTAAACTTTTGTTAATGTGAGTATAATATAATATTTTGTTTGCGGGCTTACGATTTAAAATCGGAGGCGGTCGTCCGGTAAATGAAGAATGTCACGTTCATATAAATTAAAGGATTTAAGCAGGACACGCCACTAGCCGACGCACTGCAGCGCCATAAGGCCCGAGTGGACTCCCCGAAAGCATCCCGATAACAATGCGACCCGTGCATCAAAGGAGTCTCACTTGGTGGTCAGTGGGGCTGTCGCGCCAGTCCGCCGCCGGTGGAGGAGGAGGACGACGACGACGCGAGTAGTGTTTAACTTCCCGTCGAGAAAGAGGTCTTTAGAGACGGATCACAGGCTCGGATTAGGGAAGGATGGAGAACGAAAGCGGCCGTGCCCTCTCGAAGGAGCCATCCTGGAATTTGCCTTAAGCGATTTAGGGAAATCGCGGATAACGTATACCGCTAGAATCGACATCTCTGCAGTGCATCCTGAGGTCGACCCGTACATTCTTGTCCGCACCTCGTGGTCGTGCGGTAGCGTTCTCGCTTCGCGCGCCCGGGTTCCCGGGTTCGATTCCCGGCGGGGTCAGGGATTTTCTCTGCCTCGTGATGACTGGGTGTTGTGTGATGTCCTTAGGTTAGTTAGGTTTAAGTAGTTCTAAGTTCTAGGGGACTGATGACCATAGATGTTAAGTCCCATAGTGCTCAGAGCCATTTGAACCATTTGAACCGTACATTCTTAGGCGAGACGGGAACTTTAATTCATACATGTAGAGAAGGAAAGAGATGCATACAACAACTTTCAGGCGAATCCAAACATGTACAGATAGAAAAATGCGGAAGTGGACTCCAATTTATAACATGTATATAAGGAGCATGTTGGCATATTCGTATAGATTTTGGTAATAATAATTTCCTGTTGCACACTGTCTTGGTGTAAGTCTTTCAATTGGGTGTCACTTCAGTGAGTGCATCTCCCTATCCAGTTACCCAAGTTGTAAAAGGTGACTTGAAAGCGAAAAATGAAACACGTTTAGCCGGCCTTTGTCGCCGAGCGGTTCTAGGCGCTACAGACCGGAAACGCGCGACCGCTACGGTCGCAGGTTCGAATCCTGCCTCGGACATGGGTGTGTATGATGTCCTTAGGTTATTTAGGTTTAAGTAGTTCTAAGTTCTAGGGGACTGATGACCTCAGAAGTTAAGTCCCATAGTGCTGAGCCATTTGAACCATATTAAACACGTTTAGTTTCTAGCGAATCTCCACCATCATTAAGAGGTGTTAAAAAACAGAGGTAGAAGGGCATAGTCCGACCAGGATTCGAGTCCACGACCTTTCGGGTGTGTGGCACGGGCTAGACCAGCAGGCCAGACTCAGGTTCTGCTCTAGCTTCTCTGGTGTCAGGAGCTGCGGCGTCTATACCGGTAGATTGCAAAGCCAGCGGCGTCAGAATTTAATTCGTCGTCGTTCAGCCAGTTTCCACGAAATTTTGATAAATGGTATACGCAATCCTTTTTCGTGAATCAGTTTGTCTATCAGTCAAAACAGGAGCAAAATCCCTACAGTAGTTTCTGAGATTAGCTCGTACATAACATACAGAAGCGAGTAGGGAACTTCATTTGTGCTGCGCAAAATAAAAAATAGTAACTTTTCGATACCCCAAAATGGTTCCCATGCCGACGCTGAAGTTTGAAATTTTGCGTAAATGTGCGTACCACCTTCCTCTGTAATGGCGCAAAAGCGTGGCACACTGTGACTTGACCAACGGGCCCAGCGACGCTTCAAACAGCAAAGTGGCCATGTGGGTAAAAGAAGGCCACATCTCATAAGTTCACGTGAGGTGTGAGGTGGGTTAACGACGTCGCATTGGCCTCAAATTTCACCAGAATTCTGCCTAACGCCATCGTGCACGTGTCACGTGATGGGAAGGTCGTCACACTCCCATTACCCACACCACCTTATGCCGCCTCTGTGATGCAGGTCAGAACCGTGACACCTAGCGATGTAATCACGCGGTCGTCTTATGGCTGGCGGAGGAAAATATTTCAGACACCGCCGCTCAGAATCGGCATGGAAAGCTCTCAGGAAGTGTTATAAAGGGCGCCATTTATTTATTTATTCATCCAGTAAATCTCTACAGATCGTCGGATGTCATTTTCATGACACACACACTCACACACACACACACACGTTACATATAACTTCAACATTTACTTTAGTAGTACAATAAATTCGTTATATTTGATTTTGCTTTAGCAGCAGCAGTAGTAGTTTGTGCATATTCCTGCTTCATTTCTATTATACTTCACGTGGTTTAAGAATTCTGCCACTGAATAGAAGCAGCGATTTAGTAAGAATGCCCTTATGAGTTTGTGAAACAGAGAAAAATGAAGAAATAACTTTAATTTTTGTGCGGCAGACTATTGTACATATGTACTGCATTATTTGTACTAGAGGTTTTGTAGACTGTTGTCCGTGCTGAGTAAACATGGAGTTTGTCTTTTTGCCTGGTGTTATGTTCACGCACATTGCAGTTTTTATTTATCTCTTTGATATTTTTTATCACATATTTACAATTTTCTAGAGTAAAAAGACATGGGAGAGGGAGGATGGAAGACTTTTGAAAGAGAGGTCGACATGAGTAAGTCTGTTTTGCATGGTACATTGCTCTTACAGCTATTTTTTGGGTCTGGAAGATTACTGAACTAGCAGCTGTGATACCCCAGAATATAATTCCATACTGTAGAATACTGTGGAACTGGGCAAACTATGCAATTCTAAGAGTGTGGAGGTTTGCTTTTTGTGCAAGTAAGCGTAACCTATAGCAAACTTTTTTTTCAGTGTCGTATTCGTTTTTGTTATATATGTCTTCCATTTAAAATCAGTTTGAAGCCATATGCCTCAAAATTTTGTTTCCAGTGAGGGTGTAATTCTACTGGCGTTTAATATCACAGAGGTGTTGCAGGCCTGCCCCTTCAAGCAGAAATTAAGCTCAGTTGTTTTGGAAGCGTATTATTAGTTTATTTGCTCCAGACCAGTCATTTAGCTGGTCTATAGCTTTATTTACGTTTTCTTGTAGCTGTGTTTGTGTTTCCCCTGTAAGAAGTACGCTTGTATCATCTGCAGACAAAGTATTTAGTTGCTTACATCTACGTCATTTATATAGAGAAGGAAAAGAATAGGCCTGAGAATGGATCCTTCAGGGACTCCAATTTTAATTATTCCTGCATCTGAAAAATATGTTGTAGTGCTATCATTTAGTTTGTATGTTACTACTACTTTTTGTTTCTGATTTGTTGGGTATGAGGAGAACCAATTTAATACAGTGACTGTAATGCTATACTTTTGGAGTTTTACCAACAGGATTCTGTGGTCCAAAATGTCAAAAGCTTTTCTCAGATCTAAGAAAATACCAGTAGAATTTTGTTTATTATCCAGTGCTTCTAGAGCATTTTGTAAGAAATTATTTATGGTACTGGTTGTAGACTTATTTTTCCGGAACCATGTTGGGCATCAGTGAGGATTTTGTTCCACATTGGTCCAGAAATTCCATTAATCTGTTGTACATGATTCTTTCAACTAGTGTGCCAAAAACTGATAATAATGAGATTGGTCTATAGTTGTCGATATTTACTTTGTCACCTTCTTAAAACCACCCTCTCCCGTGGGTCGTCGACTCCCACACATTTCGCGGTTGAAAAGGACAGTTCGTAATGCGATGAGGAACCGGACGACCTACTTGACAAGGTTAGACACTGCTGAACAGTGCATTGTGCTGCCGCCTGCTGCCAGGTACTCCATACCAGTGGCCTCAGTAGTCATTAGACATCGTGAGACTGCATAATGGGCTGGTCCGTGGAACTCACGGACTTAGAACGTAACGTGTTCAGGTGATTGGCTGTCACTTCAGTCACACGTCTGTACGCGAGATTTCCACACTCCTAAAACATCCCTAGATCCACTGTTTCAGACGTGATAGTGAAGTGGAAACGTGAACGGACACGTACGGCACCAAAGCTTACAGGCCGACCTCGTCTGTTGACAGACAGAGATCGCCGACAGTAGAAGAGGGTCATAACGTGTAATAGGCAGACATCTATTCGGACTATCAGACAGGAATCCAAACTGCATAAGGATCCACAGCGAGTACTATGACAGTTAGGCGGGAGGTGAGAAAACTTGGATTTCATGGTCGAGCGGTTGCTCCTAAGCCACACGCCACGACGGCAAATGGCAAACGACGCCTCACTTGGTGTAAGGAGTATGAACATTGGACGATTGAACAGTGAAAAAACGTTGTGTGGAGTGACGAATCACGGTACTCAATGTGGCGATGGTGGGGTGTAGGTATGGCGAATGCCCGATGAACGTCATCTGCTAGCGTGTATAGCGCCAACAGAAAAATTCGGAGGCGGTGGTGTTATGGTGTGGTGGTGATTTTCATGGAGTGGGCTTGCACACCTTGTTGTTTTGCGTGGCACTATCACAGCACAGGCCTACATTGATGTTTTAAGCAACTTCTTGCTTCCCCCTGCTGAAGAGCAATTTGGGAATGGCGATTGCATCTTTCAACACGATCGAGCACCTGTTCAGAGTGCACGGCCTATAGCGGAGTTGTTATACGACAATAACAAGCCCTGTAATAGACTGACCTATACAGAGCTCTGACCTGAATCCTATAGAACACGTTTGGGGTGTTTTGGAACGCCGACGTCGTGCCAGGCCTCACTGACCGACATCGATGGCTCTCCTCAGTGCAGCACTCTGTGAAGAATGGGTTGCCGTTCCCCAAGAAACTTCCAGCACCTGATTGAACATATGCCTGCGAGAGTGGAAGCTGTCATCAAGGGTAAGGGTGGGCCAACACCATATTGAATTTCAGCATTACTGATGGAGGGCGCCACGACCTAAGTCATTTTCAGCCAGTGTCCAGATACTTTTGATCACATAGTGTGCTTTGCACGAATGTAACATGGATTCGTGAATGTGCATTATAGAACATCTTCAAATATGGTACATATCTGTAGCGAGAGATATGAAATTAGATTAAGGCTGTTGTAATACACGGTAGAGCCAAAGAAACTGGTACACCTGCCTAATATCGTGTAGGCCCCCCGCGACCACTCGGAAGTACCGCAGCACGACGTGGCATGGACTCGACTAATGTCTGAAACAGTGCTCAAGGGAATTGACATCATGAATCCTGCAGGGCTGTCCATAAATCCGTAAGAGTCATAAATCCGTAGGAGTACGAAGGGGTGGATATTTCTTCTGAACAGCACGTTGCAAGGCATCCTAGATATGCTCAATAATGTTCATGTCTGGAGAGTTTGGTGGCTAGCAGAAGTGTTTAAATTCAGAACAGTGTTCCTGGAACCACTCTGTAGGAATTCTGGACGTGTGGGGTGTCGCATTGTCCTGCTGGAATTGCCCAAGTCCTTCGGAATGCACAATGGACATGAATGAATGAATGCAGACGCTCAGACAGGATGCTTACGTACGTGTCACCTGTCAAAGTCATATCTAGACACATCGGGGGTCCCATGTCACTCCATCTGCACACGCCCCACACCATTACAGAGCCTCCACCAGCTTGAACAGTCCCCTGCTGACATCCAGGGTCCGTGGATTCATGAGGTTGTCTCGATACCCGTACACGTACATCCCCCTCGATACAATTTGAAACCAGACTCGACCGTCCATGGAACCTGTTTCCAGTCACCAACAGTCCAATGTCGGTGTTGACGGGCTCAGGCGAGCCGTAAAGGTTTGTGTGTGCAGTCATCAAAGGTACACGTGTGGGCCTTCGGCCCCGAAAGTCCATACCGATGATGTTTCGTTGAATGGTTCGCACGCTGACACTTGTTGACGCCCCAGCACTGAAATCGACAACAATTTGCGGAAGTGTCGCACTTCTGTCGCGTTAACGATTCTCTTCAGTCGTCGTTGGTCCCGTTCTTGCAGGATCTCTTCCCGGCCGCATCGACGACGGAGATTTGATGTTTTACCGGATTCCTGATGTTCAGGGTATACTCGTGAAATTGTACAGGTAAACCCCCCACTACATCGCTACCTCGGAGCTGCTGTGTGCCGTCACTCATGCGACGACTGTAACACCACGTTGAAATTCAGATCTTGATAACCTGCCATAGAAGCAGCAATAACCGATCTGCCAGCTGCGCCAGACACTTGTTTTATACAGGCGTTGCCGACTGCAGCGCCGTATTCTGCCCGTTTACGTGTCTCTGTGTTTGAATATGAATGCCTATACCAGTTTCTTTGGCGCTTCAGTGTATAATGCAATGAGTAGGTGAAAGATGACATTCAAAGCATTTAGTAAACATTTGTGGTCGTGTTTCGTACAATATAAGTACAATTACTGTTATTAATCAATTACTCATTCGTTCACAAAGACAACACCTCGTCAGGCAATTACAGTATTGTAATTTTATGATCGGTGCGGGAGCCAGCCATCTAAAACAGAGAACGGTCAACAAGAAGTGTTCCGAATGGCATCAACTGTTAACGATTAATGCTTGGAGGTCAGCAGCAAACTTATCGCTCCGTTACTATAGCATGGGCACTTATACGAATTTATTTATGTTACCTATTAATAATAAGATCGGTACATATGCGACCCGAGACGCCTCTCCGCAATATCACTATTGGCTTTCGAGCAGAAAACATTGTCGACCAATGGCTAAAGGCATCTGCTGGGATGATTATTGTGTAAAGGGCACGGCCGAATCCCTTCACCATCCTTTGCCAGTGACAGCTTATGCTTCGTTCTTTAGGTCATGCTCCCAGGCGCATTTGTCTAACGATTCGCCTTTCAGAGACTATAAAGATCTGCACAACAGTACAGCTTACGCCATCTCACTAGGCGTACTGCTTAAACATAACCACTGATCTGTCATTTCGTGATGTCATCAGACCACTGCCACGGGTGGTGTGTTAACGGAGCTTCTAACGAAGAAAGATGGGCGCTGATTGCTTTATTTAGCATTAATTCTAACAATGTGCCTAATTTCAATGCTTCTTCTTTTCTGGTAAAGACATTTTTGTACTTTCTACGGTATATCTGCACATCCAGCTTAGTGATGATTGTGGACCTTGTTTAAAAAAGTAGTATTGGAGAAACGAATTTTTGTTGTTTGATGCGCTGCTACCGATAGGTCCGTGTTTCCCAGATGACATTGCTCTAAGTCAGTGTTAATGCGTGGTTCGTATGTACACTTAACTTCACTACTGGCCCTTAAAATTGCTACACCAAGAAGAAATGCAGATGATAAACGGGTATTCATTGCACAAATATATTATACTAGAACTGACATGTGATTACATTTTCACGCAATTTGGGTGCATAGACCCTGAGAAATCAAAACCCGGAACAACCACCTCTAGCCGTAATAACGGCATTGATACGCCTGGGCATTGAGTCAAACAGAGCTTGGATGGCGTGTACAGGTACAGCTGCCCATGCAGCTTCAACACGATACCACAGTTCATCACTAGTAGTGACTGGCGTATTGTGACGAGCCAGTTGCTCGGCCACCATTGACCAGACGTTTTCAGTTGGTGAGAGATCTGGCGAAAGTGCTGGCCAGGGCAGCAGTATAACATTTTCTGTATCCAGAAAGTCCCGTACAGGACCTGCAACATGCGGTCGTGCATTATCCTGCTGAAATGTAGAGTTTCGCAGCAATGCGAACAAGAGGTGGCCGAGACGTGTAACCAATGGCACCCCATACCATCACGCCGGGTGATACGCCAGTACGGCTATGACGAATACACGCTTCCAATGTGCGTTCACCGCGATGTCAACAAACACGGATGTGACCAAACACGGATGCGACCATCATGATGCTGTAAACAGAACCTGGATTCATCCGAAAAAATGAGCTGATAGTCCATGCAAATGTCGTCGAACTGTTCATGCAAATGGTTGTTGTCTTGCAAACGCCCCCATCTGTTGACTCAGGGATCGAGACGTGGCTGCACGATCCGTTACAGCCATGCTGATAAGATGCCTGTCATCTCGACTGCTAGTAATACGAGGCCGTTGGGATCCAGCACGGCGTTCCGTATTACCCTCCTGAACACACCAATTCCATATTCTGCTAACAGTCATTGGATCTCGACCAACGCGAGCCGCAATGTCGCGATACTATAAACCGCAATCGCGATAGGCTACAATCCGACCTTTATCAAAGTCGGAAACGTGATGGTACGCATTTCTCCTCCTTACACGAGGCATCACAACAACGTTTCACCAGGCAACGCCGGTCAACTGCCGTTTGTGTATGAGAAATCGCTTGGAAACGTTACTCATGTCAGCACGTTGTAGGTGTCGTCACCGGCGCCAACCGTGTGTGAATCCTCCGAAAAACGAATCATTTGCATATCACAGCATCTTCTTCCTTCGCGTCTGTAGCACGTCATCTTAGTGGTGTTTATACACCCTTCTGTGGCAATCAGCGGGCATAGACCCCTTGCAATGTTCACTATTCACCCATCTTTCTTATTGGGTTTAATCCTGCGTCAATACTGTGTTTTCTTAATGTTCTACTGATGCAGTCTGTGATCGTTTTCATGAATGAAAGAAACATTTTCTTTTAAATGGTTCTTTTCCGATAGAAGTTTCGGGTCTTCCAGAGTGTAGTGCCAGAAGTGCGCCATTTATCTCTTTGTCAGATTAGCCGTTTCTTCCGAAAGCAATTTTTAGATTATCGCGGTCATTCTCCAAGTACTGTGGTTCACAAATCCTTGTAGGCTGAACCACCAGTGTGATGAATCCTCCCCTAGAAAAGTTGGTCACAATTATGGTGAGTGGGTGCCCCTTAGCCAAAGCATCAGTTTGCTCACAGAATTCGCTCTTCAGCTGAAAGAAAGGTGATGTGAGACAATATTTGAAACACGTTTGCTGTATCCTTTGCGAAAATACTGTCCGAAAATGACATCACCTCGCTAAGAGGAACATAGCACGCGCAAAAATACGCCGGTGACCACGGCCCATAAAACAAAAATCACTATATACCCTTGTGTGATTGCAGTGGCGTAGCGTGAGGGAAGACTTTGAGACTTAGTCTCCCCTGTATTCCTGCTTAAAAAAGATGCAATAGTAATTCATAACAAAAATATAAATAAGTTTCTGCTAAGAGCTCTAAATGTGCGAAGACTTCAGTTTTGTAGCCTGCGCCGCAACTTGAGTATTGGCTATTTCCCTTAGAGGTGGCAAAAAATAACCTAACTGATAGAAATAACCGGCTACTGAGAAGTAACAGTTACTGCGATAACCGTTCCTCTGATACAGGCAGTTATTCAATAACTGTGTAATGTCAACAGTGCCTCGCGCCATCTGTTGACTGAAGATCGTACTACGCTTTCCCGTCAACTCATCGGAGATCTGGCTAGGAACTAAGGAGAAGGTAGACCATTTGGAAGGCGTTCTATAGGTCATGGGAATAACTGTGAGACTGCGCGCCATCTGTTGATAAGAACTGTGTACTATATCGTGCGTCTTCGTTACTTTTAGCACAAACAATTAAATAAAGTTAATGTGCGAGCGGTGGCTGATAGGAGCTGCAGTACAGGCATTAAGAAGTACGGTCGTTCCCTTAAGCCACCGCCTCGTATGTCAATTTAGCTTGGACGGGTAGTATAAAGTGAGGTACCGCAAGGAATTCGAGCCACTATGAAAATAACTGTCAGAGATCTGTATGTTTCTCCATCTCCGGCGGTACTCCGCAAGGATACCGCCCTTCTATTGTGCCATTCCAGCACTAATCAAAGTGCTAGGTTTTTCAGGTGCCAGCCAGCCAGCCAGCCAGCCAGCCAGCCAGCCAGCCAGCCAGCCGAGCTGCAGTGGTCCAGCCGAGCAGCAGCAGCGGTCCCGGTCCCGGCCCTGGCCAGCAGCAGCGGTACCGGCCAGCAGCAGTGGTCCAGCCAGCCCTCCTCCTGCTGCAGCAGCAGCAGCAGCAGCAGCAACAGCAGCAACAGCGGTCCAGCCAGCAGCAGCAGCATCAGCAGAAGCAGCAGCGGCCCCGGCCCCATCCGCGGCAGCAGCAGCAGCTGCGGCATTCCTGCCACCCGTGGTCGCCGTCAGTGGCAGCGCCAGCAGTGTGGGACTCTGGTCGCCCCCTCTCCAGCTTCTTCCTCCCGCTCCTCTCCCTCTGATCCTTTCCCCCCCACCCCCAGCCTGTCACTGCAGCTCCAGCTAGGGTGGTGGCCCGTCGGGCCACTGCACATGCCCAACTCTCCCCATCGCCTTCGCCATCACCGCCACCACCTTCGCCGTCGCCATCGCCTTCACCGTCACCATCTCCTGCTGTGTCCACGCTGGGACCTGCCCCCTTCCCGCCACCTCCCTATAGCTCCCGTCCCTCATATCACCACCTACCCTTCTGCCGCCGTTAAACGCCCTAGTGGCAACACCACCACCTCCTCCGCTCCCAAAAAGGCCCCGCCCCGTCCTCCTTCCCCCCCCAGGATGCCATGGATGTCTCCCCGCCTGGCCCTGCTCCCTCTGCCTCCTCCTCCTCCTCCTCCTCCTCCTCCCCCCTATTTATACACATACCTCCTCTCCTGTCCCGATCCTTCCCTTCTCGAGGCCCGGAATCTCTCCCTCCTCCTCCGCCAACACTTCCCTGGTGCCCCCATCTCTCTCCTCACTCCCAGACAAGATTCTGTTCTCATCTCCTCCCACAGCCCAACCCTCCATACTGACATCCTCTCCCGCCTCCCCATCACCCGTTTTGGCCCCAACGCCTCCCTCACCCCTGCTCCTTCTCTGTCTCCTACCTGCCAACCCCAACCCCCGCATCGCCCGCCGACCCTCACCGCCGTGATCACTCGGCTTAGTCCGACGGAGGAGGAGGTGTTGGCGGAGCTTCAGGCACTTCCCCATCTGGAGGTGCGTGCGGTTCGTCGCATCCACAATGCTGCCAGCCCCACCTGCCTTGTGCGGGTCTTTTCCAAGCGCGCCCCTTCCATAGACCGTCTCCTGAAGGAGGGTGCCCTCCTTTTTAACCAACGTTATAAAGTTGACACCTCCCGTTCCCCTCCTCAATCCCTCCGCTGCCAAAGGTGCTTGCGGTATAATGCACACCCGACATCTGAGTGCCGCGAGGCCCCCACCTGCCCGCACTGTAGGCAAGCCCACTTTTTACGGAAGTGTCCCAATCTCCAGTCCCCCCCCCTTCCTGTAGTACCTGTAACCTCCCTCATCCTACATACTCCCAGAAATGTAAGGCCCGACCCCCTCCTACCACTCCTGAACTCACCATTCCTGTCCGCCCTCTGGACGCCCCCATCCCTCCCGGCAATTCCCTTTGCCTGCCCCCTACCGCTGAGGCCATCATCAGATTACTCACCATCGTCCTTCAGAATGTTCATCCTTTTCAGCGCCCGCACACCCTCCAACAGATATCCCTCGCCACCTGTTCCGTTTTCCAACTAAAAATGTACGCCACCTACTCCAACAACCAGGCCCATTTCACCTTCTCTCGTCTTGACACCCACGTTTAAATCCCTGTCATGGTGCGACAGCACTGTATCCTTTTCAACAACATCTGCTCCCTTCCCGCCAACAAGAACCTCTTCCTGCACACCCTTGCCACCCACCGCGTAGATGTCTTCCTCCTCAATGAAACCTTCCTCCAACCCCACCACACCGTCCACACTTAGCCCTACCTCCTCCACCGCTCCAATAATCCCCTCCCGATTGCGCGAGGCGGAGTTGCCATTGGTCACCACCGCCAGATCCCAGATCGGCTCCAACCTCTCCTTCCCGACCCCACCGAACACCTGATCCTTAGTCTCTTCTTCCCCGGCCTTACCGTTACCTGCGCCACCATCTACGTCCGCCCTAACGCCCCTAATCCCTTCGACTTCCTCTCCCACGTTGGCCATACCTTCTCCTCCTATGTGATCGCCGCCAACCTCAACATCCATAGTCGTTCCGCCGCCCAGTTACGGCGGTGGCATCGGTTCCTCTCCTCCCTTCAAGGCGACCTCATCCCCATCCCCCAGCCCACCCGTCCCGAATCCAACTCCACTCCCGATGTTATCCTTTCCTCCCCCAACCTCCTTGGCCACATAACGGTGGATGTCCTGGAGCCTATTGGTAGCAACCATCTCCCTCTCCTCCTCACCATTTCAGACGGTCGTCGCCCCCGCTCCGACCCTCGCAATGACCCTCCCCCTAAGTACATCCATGACTATTCCCGTGCCAACTGGAATGCCTACCGGGATACCCTTTCCACCCAGGTTGATAGCCACCCCTTCACCTACCACCACCCTGAAGAGGTAACCCATGCCGCCTCCTTTCTCCAGCAGACCTTGTCTGTGGCTGTCGCCGTCCACCCCCACCGTCCTACATTACCCCCACAGGCTGTCCTCCTCCTCCGTGAATCCCGCCGTCTCTACCGTGCCTTCCTCTGCACACGTGACCCGGACACACTACGACGCCACTGGCAACTCCAGCGATACATTCGTAACTTGCTCGCAGCTAAGAAACGCCGGGACTGGCGACAGACATGCACCCGTTTAAATGCTACCCTACCTATCAACTCGTCCAAGTTCTGGTCCGCCTTCCGTCGCCTTACCGGAACTAAACCCTCCCCCTACTATCCTCTTCTCCATGATGATCACCCCTTCCCTGACTCCCTTAGTAAGTCCAATCACTTTGCCTCCATCCCTGATGATCCCCAGTTCGATTACTCCCTCTTCCTGGATGTCTGCGATCGAACTGACACCTCTGTCCCTCCCCTCGCACCTGGTTTCCAGTACTTGGACAACATTGCACACACGGAACTCAATGCCCCTATCACTACACAGGATCTCATTGCTACACTCCCCACAAAATGCGACACTGCTCCTGGTCACGATCGTGTCAACTACCGTCACCTTCGTGAAGCTCCTGTCTCTTTCCTCTACACCCTGGCCAGGCTCTACAATGTAGTCCTGTCCACCAGTTACTACCCCGACCTGTGGAAAACCTCCCGTATCCTGATTTTCCTTAAACCTGGCAAACCGCCATCTGCCGTCTCCTCCTACCATCCCATCAGCCTTACCTCGGTCTTCAGCAAGGTCCTGGAATCTATCCTCACCCGCCGCATCCACCAGCATCTCCGCCAGCACTGCCTCCTTCCCATTACCCAGTGTGGCTTTCGGCCGTCCTTCCCTTTCGACGATCTTCTCCTTCACCTCACTCTTCTCCTTTCTGACCAGCTTAATTCCCGTCGCTCCGCAATCTTCCTCTCCCTGGACTTCGAACGAGCTTATGACTGCGTATGGCATTCTGGTCTCCTCTTCAAGCTCCAAACCTTCGCCCTTCCCATTAACTACGTCCGTCTGATCGGCTCCTTTCTCTCCCACCGTCCTTCCTACGTCACCATCCGTAACAGAGACTCCTACACCTTTTTCCCCTCCACCAGTATGCCCCAAGGCTCCATCCTCTCCCCCCTTCTGTACCTTTTGTATACGGCGGACATGCCGCCACCGTCACCCCCCGTCCACCTTCTCCAGTTTGCCGATGACACCGCCTTCCTCGCCCTTGCCCTCACCCTGAAGCGCTCCCAACACCTTCTCCAATCCCATCTTGACCAGTTCACCGCTTGGTGCAACCAGTGGTTGCTCAAGGTCAATCCCTCCAAAACCCAGGCGATCATTGTAGGCAAAACCACCCCTTCCTTCCACCTGCTTGATTTCTATCTCACCGTCTATGGCCGTCCTATCACCCTCACTCCCACCCTTAAGTACCTTGGCGTCACCCTCAACCGTCGCCTCTCCTGGACTCCCCATCTCCGGACAATCCAAGCCAAGGCACGCTCCAGACTCCGTCTCCTCAAGCTCCTTTCCGGCTGTACGTGGGGTCTGGACCCCTCCACCATGTTCCACACCTATAAATCCCTCACCCGCCCTATCCTTTGTTACGCCTATCTGGCCTGGATCTCCGCCCCCCCCCTACCTTTTATAAATCCCTACAAATCCTTGAACGCCATGCTCTCCGCCTTGCCTATCGAATCCGTCTCCCCTCCCCCACAAGGATCCTGTATGATCTCATCCCCTTCCCCCACCTCCTCCTTTTCCTTGAAAGGATACGGATCCTGTACACCTCCCACAAACTCGATCCTCCTCATCCGCTTCTCTCACCCATCCTCTCCCACCCCTGCCCGCTGCCACGCCTGTATTCCCACGTCCCACCCAGTCTCCATCTCTCCACCCTCCTTACCCTCTCCCAAGGTGGCTTCTGCCAGCTCCCCCTCCCTGATGATGTCCTCCTCCCCTCCATCTACCCCTCCTATCAACTTTGATCCTCCCCCCCACTTCCTGTGTCCTTCCCTTTAGGCACCCTCCCTCCCTTCCTTTTCCTTTATCCCCGTCCCCTCCCTCCACCCCTCTTCCCCCGTGCTTCCCCTCCTCCTTCCTCCCTTCCCTGTCTCCCCTGCAAATGGCATCTGCTCTCCCCTCTCCCTCTCCCATCCCCCCTCCTCCTCTCTTGGCAGGTCCCCGGACTTGTACACGGTTAGTGAACATTCGCGCGCCGGAGATCAACGCCTTGTGCTCTGTGTGTGCCGTCGTTTTGTGCTTAAGTGGTTCAGTGTTATTCGTTTTGTGCACCTACATTCACGTGTGACAATTATCGTTTCTGTCTGTGTCCAAGTGTCTGAACAATTTTATCTTGGAATCTACGCCCATGAACGGCACCTTGTATTTTAAAAAGTGTTTGTCTCCATTTATATGTCCACCATCTTTTTTCTCTAATTTTCTTCATTGTATCTTTGTGTTTCTCTGCGGCCAAAGAGTGGCGAAGTATGCTGCTGCAGGCGTGCCTGTATACAGGTTTAAAAGTGACAATAAAGGAAAAAAAATCCTCTGGCAGTTATCGTTATTGGCTCACAGCTCTCACTCTCTGGCAGTTATTTGGCTACCATTACAGGTAACCTGGAAGTTGGTAACGGAATAACTGTGTGTCTGTGTTCCTGACACAGTGACTCCAGTCTTAGACCCCGGTGATATTTCAGAGAGGATAGTTACTGGAGCGAACAAATATTTATGTACTTCTTCGGAAATAGCCCATGCCTATCGCGAATGACAAATAACATGTCAGGAAGTATAACATAATACAGTGGAATATAATAATTATTATCCTCATCATTTGTCAGGAGATTGTCAAAATATGTGAATATATCACAGTAACTGCTAATATTTACAGAATTGGTACACTGACAGAATAAAACACAGTTACGTACTTTTAATAAATTTATCATACACAGTATACCCGATCTTGACTGTTGTAACCAAGTGCTGTCAAAACTGAAATATAGCAGAATTTTTCCCTAAGCTGGTCTATCAGTCTCTGTTACGATATTCATGTACAGAGAAGAAGGAGGGGTCAATGGAAGCGTCTGATTCCACCTGTCTGCTTCGACGTAAAGGTGGTGTGGTGTGTGAATGTCATTACGGCACGGTGTTTACGATTTTTTTTCTAGCTGTGATGTTTTGTGTATTTATGGAGTATTAAATGTGATTTAATTTATGTAGGGATGATTGATTTGTGGACTTTTGGGATTGTGGTTTAATTTTCGCAGTTGTAGGTGTTGGTTTTTTGGCATCAGTAGCTGTGGTGGACCTATATAGGTCACCGGAAATGACCGATTCCCATTTTCATAGTTGTAAGTGTTGATATTTTGGTATCGTCATCTGAGGTTTACCTATGTAGGTCAAGCGAAATGTCCGATTCCAATTTTCGTGCTTTTAGTTGTGAGTATTGGTGTTTTGGTATGGTCACCTATGTTTGACCGATAGTGTTCAAGGGAAGTGTCCGATTCCTACAGATTTTTGTTGGTGTAGCAGAATGCTGTATTTTTTTTTCTTTTTGTTCTTCATTTTGAGTTTTGGGATCATGGTGTGTTTTTTTTTTACTAGCTTGTCCTCACCCTAAAACCCCAAACTTCCCGCAGTTGTCCCATTGGTTTGATTGTATTTTCGGTGGGAGATGTTATTGTATTACTTATATGTATCTTCATGTTTGTTGCCATGTGTATGTAGTGACATGATAGACACACTTAAAATAGCCATTTCCGGCATATTGATGACAGGTGGAATCAGACACTTCTGTATCAAATAGTCTTTCAAACACACTGTAAACCGTGCTTTATCTGAAACCAAGTTTTTAATGGTTGCTGACTTACTGGCAGTTTATTGAAAATGCATGTTCCTGAATATTGGACCCCTTTTGGACCACGATAAGTGATTTTAGGTCTTTATGTAGCTTGCTATTCATATTTCTAGTACTGATATTACGTATTGAGCTATTGGTTGGGAATACTTGTAACAAATTTCATTAAGGAATAAATATACTAGGAAGCAGTGGTTAGAATACAAAGTTCCTTGAACAGGTTCCTACATGATGTTCTTGAATTGATACCAAAAACGATTTTTATTACACGCCTTTACATGCGAAAAACTTTTGCTACGTTTGATGAGTTACCACCTTATGAAATAATAGAGTAAAAAAATGTGGTATGCCCTTCCTAACTGAATTTATTATTGAGTTGTAGTCCCAGAAATATAACACTGTCAACCTTTTCGATCTGCATGGCTTCATGTGTTATAAACATGCTGTAGCTGGAGAAATCGAGCAGTTTCCAAATCTCACATAAAACTTGGTTTAGCGTACTCACACTTTCCCCAATAGGACTATCTTTTACAGCACAGGAGTAAACGAATCTGTCACATTACGTAGATTATTTTGTTGTATTACAAGGCAGTACTTTTTATTCTATAATGTGAGCAGCACAAGAAATTAAGCTTCGAATTTAACCTACAGTACCCAGTTTACATATTACTTCATACTTAAAAACGCATGTTGTTAACATTTTACTTAAACAGTGCTGTGGCGAAGTTCCGCGTACTTTCTGTTGCAGCTGCGAAAATAATATTTCTAATAGCGACCAATAACCTACAGACATATAATACGAAACACTAATAATCGTTCTAACATCAACTAAAATGTACCCGGAGTTAATAAGCTAAGGTTATGACACGATTCATACAACATTCCTGCCATTTCACACTACTCGCAGTTATACTGATAACTAAACTGGTGGATTCCAACTATGTCGTTATTTAACTGTAGCTCCTCGGAGTACTCGGTATTCGCTAGCGAAAAATAACTTGGCAGTTATTAGTAACCGTTAACAATAACGGTTATCAAAGAATAACTGGCACTGTGATAACGGTTATTCCAGAATAACCGTTTGGCCCTCCTCTAATTTCCCTGCTCTCGACTGCTCTCAGTCTCTGCCTTCTGGAGGTGGCAAAAAATAACGTAACTGATAGAAATAACCGGTTACTGAAAAGTAACAGTTACTGCGATAACCGTTCCTCTGATACAGGCAGTTATTTCAATAACTGTCTAATGTCAACAGTGCCTCGCGCCACCTGTTGACCGAAGATCGTACTATGCTTTCCCGTCAACTCATTGGAGATCTGGCTAGGAACTAAGGAGAGGGTAGACCATTTGGAAGGCGTTCTATAGGCCATGGGAATAACTGTGAGACTGCGCGCCATCTGTTAGTAAGAACTGTGTACTATATCGTGCGCCTTCGTTACTTTTAGCACAAACAATTAAATAAGGTTAATGTCCGAACGGTGGCTGATAGGAGCTGCAGTACAGGCATTAACAAGTACGGTCGTTCCCTTAAGCCACCGCCTCATATGTCAATTTAGCTTGGACGGGTTGTATAAAGAGAGGTACCATAAGGAATTCGAGTGACTATGGAAATAACTGTCAGAGATCGGTATTTTCCTCTGGCAGTTATCGTTATTGGCTCACAGTTCTCGCACTCTGGCAGTTATCGGACTACCATTACAAGTAACCTGGAAGTTGGTAACGGAATAACTGTGTGTCTGTGTTCCTGATACAGTGACTCCAGTCTCAGAACCCGGTGATATTACAGAGACGATAGTTACTGGAGCGAACAAATATTTACGTACTTCTTCGGAAATAGCCCATGCCTATCGCGAATGACAAATAACATGTCAGGAAGTATAACATAATACAGTGGAATATAATAATTATTATCCTCATCATTTGTCAGGAGATTGTCAAAATATGTGAATATATCACAGTAACTGCTAATATTTACAGAATTGGTACACTGACAGAATAAAACACAGTTACGTACTTTTAATAAATGTATCGTACACAGAATACCCGATCTTGACTGTTGTAACCAAGTGCTGTCAAAACTGAAATATAGCAGAATTTTTCCCTAAGCTGGTCTATCAGTCTCTGTTACGATATTCATGTACAGAGAAGAAGGAGGGGTCAATGGAAGCGTCTGATTCCACCTGTCTGCTTCGACGTAAAGGTGTTGTGGTGTGTGAATGTCATTACGGCACGGTGTTTACGATTTTTTTTCTAGCTGTGATGTTTTGTGTATTTATGGAGTATTGAATGTGATTTAATTTATGTAGGGATGATTGATTTGTGGACTTTTGGGATTGTGGTTTTATTTTTCGCAGTTGTAGGTGTTGGTTTTCTGGCATCAGTAGCTGTGGTGGACTTATATAGGTCACCGGAAATGACCGAATCCCATTTTAATAGTTGTTTGTGTTGATGTTTTAGTATCGTCATCTGAGGTTTACCTTTGTAGGTCAAGGGAAATGTCCGATTCCAATTTTTGTACTTTTAGTTGTGGGTATTGGTGTTTTGGTATGGTCACCTGTAGTTGACCTATATTGTTCAAGGGAAGTGTCCAATTCCTGCAGATTTTTGTTGGTGTAGCAGAATGCTGTATTTTTTTTTTCTTTTTGTTCTTCATTTTGTGTTTTAGGATCATGGTGTGTTTTTTTTACTAGCTTGCCCTCACCCTAAAACCCCCAACTTCCCGCAGTTGTCCCATTGGTTTGATTGTATTTTTGGTGGGAAGTGTTATTGTATTATTTATATGTATCTTCGTGTTTGTTGCCATGTGTATGTAGTGATGTCATAGACACACTTAAAATAGCCATTTCCGGCATATTGATGATGGGTGGAATCAGACACTTCTGTATCAAATAGTCTTTCAAACACACTGTAAACTGTGCCTTATCTGAAACCAAGTTTTTAATGGTTGCTGACTTACTGGCAGTTTATTGAAAATGCATGTTCCTGAATATTGGACCCCTTTTGGACCAAGGTAAGTAATTCTAGGTCTTTATGTAGATTACTGTTCCCAGCTCTAGTACTGATATTATGTATTAAGCTATTGGTTAGAAATACTTGTAACAAATTTCATTAAGGAATAAATATACTAGGAAGCAGTGGTTAGAATACAAAGTTCCTTGAACAGGTTCCTACATGATGTTCTTGAATTGATACCACAAACGGTTTTTATTACACGCTTTTACATGCGAAAAACTTTTGCTACGTCTGATAAGTTACCACAGAATATGCTCCCTTATGAAATAATAGAATGAAAAAATGTGGTATGCCCTTCCCAACTGAATTTATTATCGAGTTGTAGTCCCAGAAATGTAACACTGTCAACCTTTTCGATCTGCATGTCTTCATATGTTATAAACATGCTGTCGCTGGAGAAATCGAGCAGTTTCCAAATCTGACATAAAACTTGGATTAGCGAACTCACACTTTCCCCAATAGGACTAGCTTTTACAGCACAGGAGTAAACGAATCTGTCACATTACGTATATTTTTTGTTGTATTACAAGGCTGTACACTTTATTCTATAATGTGAGCAGCACAAGAAATTAAGCTTCGAATTTAGCCTACAGTACTCAGTTTACATATTACTTCATACTTAAAAACGCACGTTGTTAACATTTTACTTAAACAGTGCTTTGGCGAAGTTCCGCGTACTTTCTGCCGCAGCTGCGAAGATAATATTTCTAATAGCGACCGATAACCTACAAACATATAATATGAAACACTAATAATCGTTCTAATATCAACTAAAATGTACCCGGAGGTAATAAGCTAAGGTTATGACACGATTCATACGACATTCCTGCTATTTCACACTACTCGCAGTTATACTGATAACTAAACTGATGGATTCCAACTATGTCGTTATTTAACTGTCGGAGTATTCGGTATTCGCTAGCGAAAAATAACTTGGCAGTTATTAATAAAGGTTAACGATAACTGTTATCGAAGAATAACTGGAACTGTGATAACGGTTACTCCAGAATAACCGTTTGGCCCACCTCTACTGCCTCCCTTACCTGGCTGTAGACTTGGCCACTGTTTCTATGTTTCGATACAGTGTATCGATATGTGGAACTGTTTCAGTTATTTCGGAACGGCTGTGGTTAACTGTTTCGAAACAGTGGTGTTTCATTCCGCCCCTGTTTCGGGTAACCGCACCAGATTCGATCTCGAGCCAGACACAGAAACTGTATCGTTGTTTCAAAATAAGGCTGTTTCAGTCCACCTGCGCTTGGAACGGACTAATTGTATCGAAACAGTGATGTTTCATTCCGCTCTGTGTCGTACGAGATTCGGGCTCGGCACAGATATTGAAACACAACATAACACTTCATGAAACACTTTCAAGACTGTCGAATTCTTTTTGACAAGCAATAGAATGAAGCTTAAGATATCCGAAAATAAAGCTTCGTTTCTAGCTGACTGTCCTGTTACGAAATGGCGTAACATCTGCTTTATAAACACTAACCAAACAATGAAACAACGCATACTATTCCCATTCAAAATAATAAATATGTGAAAATCATTCGATTAAATTACACTTTTTTTTATAACATACGCTTCTCTTTTCATGTACAGTAATCGTATTAAGAATCGCAAGTAAGCCTACAACATTTTGAGTAAAAAAAGGCTTAGACATATACATAAATTTGATCTAGGTATAGTTGCAAGCAATCTATTTGACACATCACTGATAGTGTAATGGTGAAGGGGAAGGGCTGGGAAGCATGGTGACTTTATAGTAAAGGTTCGAAACACCTTGAAAAAATGGTTCAAATGGCTCTGAGCACTATGGGACTCAACTGCTGAGGTCATTAGTCCCCTAGAACTTAGAACTAGTTAAACCTAACTAACCTAAGGACATCACAAACATCCATGCCCGAGGCAGGATTCGAACCTGCGACCGTAGCGGTCTTGCGGTTCCAGACTGCAGCGCCTTTAACCGCACGGCCACTTCGGCCGGCACACCTTGAAAGACAAAATTTTTTTCTGTTATATTTTGTTATTTATACGAATTATTTGGCGTTATTTGTGAGTCTATAGTCACTGTGCCTATTATCCACAATGATTCCCTTTGTGTGCATGGAAATTAGCAGGATGGGTATATTACCCATACTAACGGAATGTGGGAATCCCAGTAGCATATCCGTTGTTTCTGCAGTTTGCTCCTACCTCCAGTTCCGTTCGTGGTGGTTCTTCTGTCTTCAGCTATGGCTGCCCTCAGCCAATTGAAAAGTATGAAAGTCACACAACACGAAAGCAGCGCATTTGCTGCAGGAAATACGAAACTGCCAAGACGCCCAGGTGATAGTTTCATACTTTCTGCGAAATGATTAGCGCTCTCGCACCTCATTTGTGTTTATATGGACATACTTATACAGTAGACATTCAAGATGATTAAATGTGTACGTTTATTAGATTACAAAACACAAACTGTTTCACTGTTTCGAAACAGCGTATCGAAACATTACATTGTGCTGTTTCATTTGTTTCGAAACAGTTAAGTGTTTCAGTTTGCCCATTACTACCTGGCTGTGTGCGCCTGCACCCCCTCCACTTCCCCTCTTCCACGAAGGCTGGTGCGCTGCACGTGCTAGCAGGTATCCAGACTAGTCTCTGCCGCTTCTATGCTGGCTTTTAACATAGAAGTGAACAGTCGCGCGGTTTGTGTTCATAGTCATACTTGTGTGATTTTAGCGCATATTTTCGTTCTGTCGCCAACATGAGTGAGCCAGCAACTGAATACCTTATAGAATTTTTATTAAAAACGCCTTTTTCTACATTAACGAACAAAACAAGTGCGAACTGAAGGACAAACGACCTATTCCTATACTCAGTGTAGTTTTAAGAGAAGCCAAACAAAAACGCACTTTTCAGACAGCCTGGTACGAAAAGAATACTTGGCTGACTGCGAATGCAGTTAATAACAGATTATATTGTTATATATGTCTTCTGTTCGGTGGTGAAAAGGAATGGTGCAGTGAGGCATTTGTACAATACAGAACTTCGGCAGGAAAGCACAAAAGCATCAGATATCAAAACGTCAACTGCAGAACAAATAATCATTTCAGTTATTGGGCAAAAGTAGACTTGAGCGCGCCCTTTCTGAAGCCGCTCGTCTGACTGCAACAAAATAAAATGAACAAGTTGCATCCAACAGGAGAGAATTGGCTCGTCTTATTCAGGCAATTGTATTTATTTGTAAACAAGAGCTAGCCTTTTGCGGCCATCGAGAAGACAAATCATATAGCAACTACGGTAACTATCTGGAATTATTGGATTTACTAGCTCAAGGAGAGCAGTTAATCAGAGACCATCTGTCATCATCTTCAACTTTTAAAGGAACTTCTCCAGATATACAGAATGATGTAATACAGATGATAACTTTGGAAGTTAATGAGAAAATAAAATCTAAAATTCAGGACTGCAATTTCATTTCGATTCAGGCTGATGAAACATTAGACACGTCACGCAAGAGTCAAATGATTATAATATTCAGATACTGTATTGCAGACAAAATTGAGGAAAGATTTCTTGGATTTTACGATGTTTCTGGAAATTAAACTGCTGAAGGTTTGTCAAACATTATTCATGCAGTATTGAAAAAATGGAATGTGGAAGGAAAAGTGGTTAGTCAAACAGATGATGGCGCTTCAGTAATGGAAGGCAGAGAAAGAGGACTACAGCAATTGGTGAAGCAGTTCTCTCTCCAAGCGCTGTTTATTCATTGTTAAGCACACCACCTGAATTTGGTACTGTTACATGCCTCCAAAATCATATGGCAAGTACGCATGTTTGTAAGTGATAGTACTACATTCCATTCGTTTTTCAGCAAATCATCAAAACGAACTGTATTGCTAACTCAGAAAGGATTTAAACCGTCAGACACGAGCAACACTCGCTGAAACTTTCGTTCCAGGGCAGTTACAACAATATTTAGTCATTTTTCAGAGTTATATGGTGCTTTTAATAATATAATTGATGATACAGACTCTCAATGGGACCCAGAATCTTTGAGCTGTGCTGCGGGAATGAAGCGAGGAATGGATGATCCTACGTTTGCCTACTTGCTTTGCATCTACAGCGGGTGCTTTGTTTATGTCGATCATCTCTTAAATGTTCTTTAGTCAAAATCTGTCAGTACAACTGTTTGCCACGACGAAATAAGAATTGTTTTGAGAAACTTATGACAATTAAGAACGGAAACATTCGTTGATGAATGCATTAAATGCAGCTTCTGTTTGAATGGCAACTTATCATTTGACAGTCAAAAGACACCTCTCAGGGCATCAACTTACGAGATAATGGATTTGCAAATTGTTCAGATGGAAAGAAGATTTAAAGAGTTTATCCCAAATTCTGTTTGTTGAACTTCTGAACGAAACGTGTTTCCCAAACTATCAAAAAGAATTCCCAAAGTTGAAACTGCTTCAGTTATTAGAACAGTATCCCTTTTACGAACAAGAACAACTTGAGCATGAACTGTGTAACATATACGCTGATGAGAAAAAACACTTATCTCCAAGAATCCTCTTAAAGTACATCGCCAACAATGATTCAAACTCTGTTTATGAAGAAACAACGAAGTTCCTGCTTTTGGTTTTGACCCTACGCGCAATTATAGCAAGCATTGAACGAAGCAAGAGTACTCTTAAACGAGTGAAGAATTATTTAAGGAATTCAATGTCCATCACTCGGCTGTCGTGTTTCAGCACGTTAGCAATAGAAAAGACACTACTTGGAGAGCTATCCAGTGATCAGATCTTTGTAGACCAAGTTATAGACTTATTCGTGTAAAGAAAAGACAGGTGCATTGCACTTGTGTACAAGAAAATATAAGTGCTTCATCTCTTGCTGCTGGAGTTCTACAAATTTGTCATCCTTTCTTGAACAAGTTAGCTATTATTATTATTATTAACATTATTATTATTATTATTATTTGTGGCGGTGGTAGTGGTAGTAGTAGTAGTAGTTGTTGTTGTTTTATTTGATGCATTTTGTTTCATTTGTTAAATTATTGTTTATTGTGCTATTTTGTCTCTGTATAATAACTGTAGAGTCTCCCCAACCTTTACAACCACGCTACGCCACTATGTGATTGTTTGTTTTACATAACTGGCTGGCAAAAACGTATACTTTAAAATCATGTAATTTTGGGAGAGAGAGAGAAAAGGGGGGGGGGGGGTGGGGAGGGGTAGCGAGGGAGGGATTGATTAACGCTTGATAATGTCAACGAAATAAATGTTATAAACTTGATAAAAATGTTTGTGATTTAATGTCAGTGAACCTATTTACTTTGGAAAAGATTGTGCTATTTAAGTTGATTGTTGAAGAAACTGCAGATAGTTCACAATTAGGACTGATTAATGGCATTTTATTATTTTGCCGAAAAATGGATTAAGGACCACAGCATAGCTGTGTACATGGAGTTATCAATTCATAATACCATTTTTTCAGACTCATAGTTTCATTGTCTTGCGTCTGAAAGTTCTTGACTTTCCCATTTGTGCAATGTGTACATCAGGACGAAAACGAAGATACAGCAGTTGACTTGTTTACACGCTGACGTGCAACCCCTGGTCCGTGATGCGGTGTGCAACTACGGTTTCACAGAGCCGATCTTCCATGGCAGACTCGAAGCGTTACGAGACTATGGACAAAACACATGAGTTGTCAGTGGCTCAATGTCCGACGTCTTGTAGCGCAAATGGTCTGATTTATAAGTGTTGGCCGGTCGGGGTGGCCGAGAGGTTCTAGGCGCTACAGTCTGGAACCACGCGACCGCTACGGCCGCAGTTTCGAATCCTGCCTCGGGCATGGATGTTTGTGATGTCCTTAGGTTAGTTAGGTTTAAGTAGTTCTAAGTTCTAGGCGACTGATGACCTCAGAAGCTAAGTCCCATAGTGCTCAGAGCCATTTAAACGGCTTTTCGTAAGTGTTGGAATTTACAGTTTTCGTTGACATCCCATGAATTTTTTGTGTTGTGGTTAAAGAACGAAATTCTTTTCCTTGAATCCGAACTAGGACGGCACCATTACAAACATGGTGCATAAAAGTAAAAAATACTCACATACAGATAGCGAATGAAGCTATCATTACAGCAAGAATTTGAGAAAAAACGTATTACAACCTATTTGTAGTTAAAATTACAAATAGTTTACAAACATTTGTGTACCGGTAGTTTATGTGGCAAACAGTTTAACCACAATGTAGTATGTTATGAAAGAAATTCGCATGGATTAGAAATTGGCTGTAGTACACTATGTGATCAAAAGTATCCAGACACCTGGCTGAAAATGACTTACAAGTTCGTGGCGCCCTCCATCGGTAATGCTGGAATTCAGTACGGTGTTGGCCCACCCTTAGCCTTGAAGACAGCTTCCACTCAGGTGCTGGAAGGTTTCTTGGGGAATGGCAGCCCATTCTTCACGCAGTACTGCACTGAGGAGAGGTATCGATGTCGGTCCTTGAGGCCTGACACGAAGTCGGCGTTCCAAACATCCCAAAGGTGTTCTGTAGGATTCAGGTCAGGACTCTGTGCAGGCCAGTCCATTACAGAGTTGTTACTGTCGTGTAACCACTCCGCCACAGGCCTTGCGTTATGAACGGGTGCTCGATCGGGTTGAAAGATGCAACCGTCATCCCCGAATTGCTCTTCAACAGTGGGAAATAAGAAGGTGCTTAAAACATCAATGTAGGCCTGTGCTGTGTTAGTGCCACGTAAAACAATAAGAGATGCAAGCCCCCTCCATGAAAAACACGACCACACCATTACACCACCGCTTCCAAATTGGATCGTCTGTACGCGAGATTTCCACACTCCTAAACATCCCTCGACCATGAAATACAAGTTTTGTCACCTCCAGCCTGTCATAGTACTTGCAATGGACCCTGATGCAGGTTGGAATTCTCGTGTGATGGTGTGGATAAAAGTCTGCCTATCACACATTACGACCCTCTTCAACAGTCGGCGGTCTCTGTCAGTCAACAGACGAAACTGACCTGTGCGCTTTTGTGCTGTACTGTCCCTTTACGTTTCCACTTCACTATCACGTCGGAAACAATTGGCCTAGGGATGTTTAGGAGTGTCGAAATCTCGCGTACAGACGTATGACACAAGTGACACCAGATCACATGACGACGTGCGAAGTCCGTGAGTTCCGCGGAGCGCCCCATTCTGCTCTCTCACGATGTATAATGACTATTGAGGTCGCTGATATGGAGTACCTGGGTAGGTGGCAGCATAATGCACCTAATATGAAAAACCTATGTTTTTAGGGGTGTTCGCATTCTTTTGATCACACAGTGTATCACAGGAGCTCAGGAAGTGAGCATCTGTCACACGATCGGTAAGGAAAAAAAGGTCCATTCTGGTTTTCTGTTCCCTCAGTGGTTGTTGTTAGTATTAAGTATGTGCAGACCAAAAATACTCCTGTTCTTCCAGTGTGGCGCTTGTATGCAGAAAGGTCGGAGAGACATTGCTGCGTTGGAGTGACAATCGCATTAATTAGCGGGTGGTCATTTGTGCATCTCTGGTTGTTCGTAGGCAGTTGGCTCATGAACAATACCGACAGTTCCTATTCTGTATAGTTACAGCCGACGAGATGTGGTGTCTTTACGCTAAATACGAAAAAGAAAGGAATGGTTGAGGTCAAACAAAGCAGACGAAGACTTGGGCGCATCCATAAAAGATGATGATATGCATTTGCTGGAACAGCGGCAGTGTGGTGTACCGTGGATTCCTTCCCCGAGGCGTAACCATCACTGCCGACATTTATTGTCAACAACTGGCGTGAGACGTTTCGCTGATGCAATCCAAGAACAAAGACCAGGAAGGCTGCGTGAAGTGTCGACACTCCATGATAACGCTAGCCCGCATTCTGCTAGACTGACAAAAAACAGTATGCAAGAGTTGGGTTGGGAAGTCATTCCGCACCCACCTTATTCATCTGATCTTGCGCCCCCAGATTTTCGCCTTTTCCGCTATCTGTGCCGACAACCTTCAAGAAACTACTTTTCCTTACGAAAATACGCTCCAAACATGACTCTGCGGTTCTTCGCTTCAAACCCACATGATTTCTACAATCGCGAAATCGAGAAGTTACCCCAGCGTTGGCAAATTGTTGTAAATAGTTAAGGTGAATTTATGTTAAGGACTAAAGTCTCTGTTATGTTGTGTTTATTAAACTTTTGGATAAACGCTACGAACTTATGCACCAACCCATAAATGCATTTAGTAACAGTCCAGGTGACACATACCGTTTCTAAAAGAGTACAGAGCAGTAGACACAAGCAAAGAAAATTGTCGTTGCAAACACGACTAATATCCAGTTTTATAGCGAATCTTAATAAATAGTTATTCCTGTGCTGTTATAACTGAAGTGACGTCCAATTTTCAATTTCAGCTCAGACATGGATATGCTCCAAACTGTGGCAAATGACACAATATCACAAGTATCAGTCTGGTTTCGAGTTAATGGGTTCCTGCTTAATGAGAGTAAAACTCAAAAGATTGTATTTAGTTTAAGAGGTCTGCCCCTAGCAGACTTCATGTATAGTGTTAAGTTCTTAGGTATTGTTCTAGGTAGTAAATTGACTTAGGAACCACATATTAAATGCATTAGTGCAAGGCTGTCTAGAGTGGTGCATTTGTTAAGAAATTTAAAAAACCATATACCTGCGGCCTATGTAAGATCGGCCTACTTTGCTTTTTTTCAGAGGATTACATCTTATGGGCTTTTAATATGGGGCAATAGCTCACATCTTCAGGACATTTTGGTACTTCAGAAGAAAGTAATTCGAATTATCACAAACAGTGATAAACTGGCCCACTGCAAACCACTGTTTATCAACTTAAAAATATTAACTGTTATAAACATGTATATTTACACTGCCCTACTGCATATAAAGAGCGACTTATCAGAATACCAGCGTAGTAGAGATGTACACTCTCATGGAACCAGAAATAGTAGCCATCTTGACATACCTTACTACAGATTATCCAAGTCACTGAACAGCTACGAAATGGTGGGTATGAAGATGTTTAACAAACTGCCACTAGAATGAGTAGAAGCTCCATTTGATTTATTTAAAGACAAATTATTCAGTTGGTTAGCTGCAAATCCTTGCTACTCACTTCAGGAATTTTATGACTGTAAAATATCATAATGGTACCGGTTTGGATAGAACAGCGTAATTTCTTTAACTGAGTAATTTATGATGCAATGTTTTTCGTATTATTTGATTTTAAATATTGTATTATATGGAAAACCAATAGTGACATATTGATCTTCAACCCATGTATATATGCTGTATAACTTGTATTTTTCTAACTTGACTTTGTCAATTGCTGTAATAGCTAAACGACAATAAAATTTCATTCAGTTCAATTCAATTCAGTTGACTTTTACAAAGCCTTTCAGCCACAAGAAATGATCATCACTGTCAAAAGAAGACCAATAAAATAGTGAATATCACGGAGCTGTCGTCGGTGAATATCTGTCGGCTTCAGCGGCGGTGTGTATTAACTACGTGTCATCTGTTGAAATGACATGTTAAGTTGCTGAAATGGCGTCAAATAGAACGAATTGCACCAGACGGCCGAACCACCCGGCCAGTAATGCTATACGATCATTTCATTTCACCTTTTGAAGTGGGCGACTTCTCTCACAAGTTCGAATCTACCTACCAAGAATTATCCAGTGCAGTTCCAAATGCAATTTTTTTACACCATCATCAGTTTCCTAATGTTTTTTAACTTACTGAGAGCTGCGCATACGGTTCTTGAAGTGACGTCAATTTGCTGCGCGAAATTAATTAAATGTTTCTTAATAGCAAACCTGAGGTCCAGACAGAACGAAGATCGATAAACTAACACCAAACATCTTATCCAGATTCCACTTTAAATATCGGAACATTTTTAACCGTATTTGTATTCTGTAATATATACAGTTCTCCAACTTCATTTTTAGGAGATGCATTGACAGGAAAGTATCATCCGGGTGGGGAATTGGCAGACCTTCCATATTCACACTTTCTGCTCACCTTAAAAGACGTGGACATGATATCTTGACCCAAAATGGGACCAGTCCGAGAAATAGTTGTCTATTTGACCTTTAAAATAAAAAAAGGCCGCATTTCTTCGTTTTCTCCCTCGTTTTTCGAAAACGTACCATAGACATCATTACGTAACGTTTCATTATGCGCTATCACAGTTTTTAAATATTTACTTACAGAAGAAGGAAGAGATGTCTGAGGTTGTGACAAAAATTTAGAACACAACTGGTTCTGTAGACTGTATCTTGATGTGTTGTTGTTGTGGTCTTCAGTCCTGAGACTGGTTTGATGCAGCTCTCCATGCTACCCTATCCTGTGCAAGCTTCTTCATCTCCCAGTACTTATTGCAACCTACATCCTTCTGAATCTGCTTAGTGTATTCATCTCTTGGTCTCCCTCTACGATTTCTACCCTCCACGCTGCCCTCCAATGCTAAATTTATGATCCCTTGATGCCTCAGAACATGACCTACCAACCGGTCATCTCTTCTTGTCAAGTTGTGCCACAAACTCCTCTTCTCCCCAATCCTCTTCAATACCTCCTTATTAGTTATGTGATTTAGCCATCTAATCTTCAGCGTTCTTCTGTAGCACCACATTTCGAAAGCTTCTATTCTCTTCTTGTCCAAACTATTTACCGTCCATGTTTCACATCCATACATGGCTACACTCCATACAAATACTTTCAGAAACGACTTCCTGACACTTAAATCTATACTCGGCGTTAACAAATTTCTCTTCTTCAGAAAAGCTTTCCTTGCCATTGCCAGTCTACATCTTCTCTGCTTCGACCATCATCAGTTATTTTGCTCCCCAAATAGCAAAACTCCTTTACTACGTTAAGTGTCTCATTTACTAATCTAATTCCCTCAGCATCGCCTGACTTAATTCGACTATATTCCATTATCCTCGTCTTGCTTTCGTTGGTGTTCATCTTATATCCTCCTTTCAAGACAGTGTCCATTCCGTTCAACTGCTCTTCCAAGTCCTTTGCTGTCTATGACAGAATTACGATGTTTATTTCTTCTCCATGGATTTTAATACCTACTCCGAGTTTTTCTTTTGTTTCCTTTACTGCTTGCTCAATATACAAATTGAATAACATTGGGACAGGCTACAACCCTGTCTCACTCCCTTCCCAACCGCTGCTTCCCTTTCATGCCCCTCGACTCTTATAACTGACATCTGGTTTCTGTACAAATTGTAAATAGCCTTTCGCTCACTGTATTTTACCCCTGCCACCTTTAGAATTTGAAAGAGAGTATTCCAGTCAACATTGTCAAAAAGCTTTCTCTAAGTCTACAAATGCTAGAAACGTAGGTTTGCCTTTCCTTAATCTTTCTTCTAAGATAAGTCATAAGGTCAGTATTGCCACACGTGTTCCAATATTTCTACAGAATCCAAACTGATCTTCCCCGAGGTCGGCTTCTACCAGTTTTTCCATTTATCTGTAAAGAATTCGCGTTAGTATTCTGTAGCTGTGACTTATTAAACTAAAATAAATGGCGTGTGACGAGGGCCTCCCGTCGGGTAGACCGCTCGCCTGGTGCAAGTCTTTCGATTTGACGCCACTTCGGTGACTTGCGCGTCGATGGGGATGAAATGATGATGAAACACACACAACACCCAGTCATCACGAGGTAGAGAAAATGCCTGGCCCCGCCGGGAATCGAACGCAGGACCCCGTGCGCGGGAAGTGAGAATGCTACCGCAAGACCACGAACTGTGGACACTTATTAACCGATAGTTCGGCAATTTTCACATCTGTCAACATCTGCTTTCTTTGGGTATTTCGCCTGTCTCATACATCTTGCTCACCAGATGGTAGAGTTTTGTTTGGACTGGCTCTCCCAAGGCCGTCAGTAGTTCCAATTGAATGTTGTCTACGCCCGGGGCCTTGTTTCGACTCAGGTCTTTCAGTGCTCTGTCGAACTCTTCACGCAGTATCGTATCTCCCATTTCGTCTTCATCTACATCCTCTTCTATTTCCATAATATTGTCCTCAAGTACATCGCCCTTGTAAGACCCTCTATATTCTCGTTCCACCTGTCCACTTTCCCTTCTTTGCTTAGAACTGGGTTTCCATCTGAGCTCTTCATATTAATGCACTTGGTTCCTTTTTCTCCAAAGGTTTCTTTAATTTTCCTGTAGGCAGTATCTATCTTACCCCTAGTGAGATAAGCCTCTACATCCTTTCATTTGTCCTCTAGCCATCCCTGCTTAGCCATTTTGCACTTCCTGTCGATCTCATTTTTGAGACGTTTGTATTCCTGTTTGCCTGCTCCATTTACTGCATTTTTATATTTTCTCCTTTCATCAATTAAAGTCAATATTTCTTCTATTACCCAAGGATTTCTACTAGCCCTCTTCTTTTTACCTACTTGATTCTCTGCTGCCTTCACTACTTCATCCCTCAGAGCTACCCATTCTTCTTCTACTGTACTTCTTTCCCTCATTCCTGTCGATTGTTCCCTTATGCTCTCTCTGAAACTCTGTACAACCCCTGGTTTAGTCAGTTTATCCATGTCCCATCTCCTTAAATTCCCACCTTTTTGCAGTTTCTTCAGTTTTAATCTACAGTTCATAACCAACAGGTTGTGGTCAGAGTCCACATCTGCCCCTAGAAATGTCTTACAATTTAAAACCTGGTTCCTAAATCTCTGTCTTACTATTATATAATCTATCTGATACCTTCTAGTATCTCCAGGATTCTTACATGTATACAACCTACTTTTACGATTCTTGAACGAAGTGTTAGCTATGATGAAGTTATGCTCCGTGCAAAATTCTACCAGATGGCTTCCTCTTTCATTTCTTACCCCCTATCCATATTCACCTAGGTTAAAGTTAGATATAGTGTATCTTGATAGCTTGTATAATCGTTCATTTTCGTTTTAAATGTAATATTTCCATTTATTTCTCTAACTGACTGTATTGTGGCTATGGATGCCACAGGGAAAGTGTATAGTGTTAAATGCACTTGCCATGGATTTCACAATTAATATATTATTCCATTAGAACCTGAGGAGCTGATTTTTAACTATAGTGGCAGTAACAAAATTATGGCCGTGCGGTTCTAGGCACTACAGTCTGGAGCCGAGCGACCGCTACGGTCGCAGGTTCGCATCCTGCCTCGGGCATGGATGTGTGTGATGTCCTTAGGTTAGTTAGGTTTAATTAGTTCTAAGTTCTAGGCGACTGATGACCTAAGAAGTTAAGTCGCATAGTGCTCAGAGCCATTTGACCCAGTAACAAAATTAGACAGGTCAAGGTCACTTCGGATTGCGGTGTAGCCAGTTAGTGATAATTTCAAATCTCGATAAAAATTCTGAAAAATGTATTAAGACATTTCTTTTCATAGTCTAGAATATGATAGAGTACTTTCCAAAAGAAAATTCTAGCCAGTCATTACGACAAAACTATACTTAGATAAATTTTCAAGAAAAATTATTTAATTCATCCTTTGGAAAAAAACAAAAGCACCAACATATTTGAGCTGAAAAAAATATGAACATTATCCGAGTTCCTAGACGCATGTGATACTTATTTTATCGTGAAAATATAATCGTATTCCAAGATAAAAAAATTATTTAAAATACTGATACGAGATGTGAAACTGTTTCGTCTGTGTAACGAAAAATGTCGTTGCGGATGAATTTGCATTCTGACAGACATCGTAGAAACTTCTGTGAGAAAATTGGAGAGAAAAGTATAATATTAATTTTGGTAAAATCTAAGACATCGTTATTGAGCGCCATTTATGTGTGGGAGACTCTGCATGCTGTAGCCGCCGCCAGTATTTCAGCAGTTCGCATTAGTAGTAACCAGAATATTCCTTACCTCCCGAAAAATTTCAGTTTGGAGTTGTTACAGACCCTTTGTCACTACATTCATCATCCAAAAGGCCGGTATCCACTGTACAAAAGTAACTATCGGTATTTACGGGCCACTATTTCCCTTAAAGTGAGGCATAGTAAAGGGTGTATCAAAAAGAATCATTCGATTTGGTAGGTCTAAAGTTCTGAAGCTAACAAACATATACAATGAATTTTGTTTTTTGATGAACGGGAAAATCAAAAAATTTTTTTTTCATAACTTTTCATTGGTGTTAAATACGCTACCCTCAAGATGCACGGCATAAGTCAATGTGGTATTCAAATTTTTCCTACACTGCAGTGAGCATGTCTTGAGTTACAGCCTCCACAGCTGCTGTCATGCGATGTCTCAGATCACTGATTATTGCTGGTAATAGAGGCACCTAAACAGTCTTTTACAAACCCCCCACAAGAAATAATCACGTACGGTCAGGTCTGGTGACCTTGGAGGCCAGCAGTGTAAAGTTGAACCATTTGGTCCAGTGCAACTGGTCCAACGTTCAGTAAACCTTTGATTTAAAAATTCCTGCATTTCCAGATGTTAGTGTGGCAGTGCCCAATCCTGTTGGTAAATCGAGTCATTTGAATCAGTCTCGAACTGTGGGAAAAGAAAGTTCTCAAACATATCGAGATATGTGCTTCCTGTAACAGTGTTCTCGGCAGAGAAGAAAAGGACCATGGGCCTTTTCCTGTGAAACTGCACCAAACACATTAAATTTTGGAGAGTCCCTCTCTTTTTGCACAACTTAACCCTTTCAGACGCAAAATAAATAAAATCATTTTTTGAACTTTTTTGTTTTATTACGATATAACTCATACAATATTACGAAAAAATGTGAAAAAAAAATTTTCGTACGGTATTTCAGCAGGTACAGGGTGGTTTCAAATGAAACCACTGCACACTAAATACGGTGGCTTCAAATGAGACCACCACTATAAACTTCATTACTTTCCGTGCTAGGGCACAAAACAGTTCCTTTCTGCTGATAAACACAAAGCAACTTGGCAGGAAGAACAGGTCCATCTGCTTCTATGTGGATTACTTTTTGTGCTGCAGTGTACACATAGCCTTGATGTGCCACGTACTGCCAGATGTTTTGATTCTGTTGTGCGTTTTTTCACTGGAACAACAGTTTTAGGTTCAGATGATGCGCTTGGGCGATCAGGACTGTCTTTGAAAACAATGGATCCTACAAGGCCAGCTACAATACACTGCCGAAATTCTTTTAGCTTTTTCTTTTCATTCGGCTTGGTTAGTCGAAACAATATAAATGCATTTCCAATAGAAATATCAATCATATACCAAAACAGTCTGAGCCACCAGCGTCTAGATTTTCTGTCAATTGCATAGAAACTATTCATCTTGTCCGCTTTATGCTCACATCCCATGTTCGAATTATAAGATTTCACTATCTGCGGGCAAGGTATTTTGTAACTGTGCCATCCTTTTCTTTCCTACTGACTTCTTTCAAAGTTAAAGGTGAGTCAATTGTTGTTGATAGTAACGTGACAACACGTTTATCTTTCCATTCATGCATGCAGTCCCATCAGAATGAACTGACCAGTCACTTTCTCCTCTTCGCAACTCTTTGTCCGGTTTCAGAGGAGGAAGTCCTTTTCTGTGGGTTCTAAAGGTACCACAGGCTAGGATACCATCAAGTTTTAGTGTCTGCAAAAGTGGAACACTAGTCAAAAAATTGTCAAAATATATGTGATATCCCTTGCCTTCTAAGCCTTTACACAATTCTCTTACAATCCTCTCTCCCAAACACTTCTCCACTGTATCATCTGATTTCCCAGTATATATACCTCAAAATCGCAGATATATGCCATTTTGTCAGCTCTGACCCATATTTTGTACCCCCTCTTGATGGGCTTTTGAAACATGTACTGTTTGAATGATATTTGCCCTTTGAATTTCACCATGCATTCGTCAACAGATTGCTCCTTAGTTGGAGCATAACATTCTTTGAACCTTGTCAGTAATTGATTTATTAGTGGTCGAATTTGATATAATTTGTTGTAACATTTATTCCCTTTTTGTGGCGTAAGGGCATTGTCATTTACATGTATATGACATAAAATCCAGTTGAATCTTTTCAATGACATAAGTGAAAAAATATACTGATCTCTGAGTTCGTTGTGTGATGACCAGCAATCGCGATATGCGCTAGGTTGTTTTATACCCATTTGAATATTTATAGCCAAAAACACCTTGAGTTCATCTTTTTCAAGAGGTCTGCAATTCTTACCTCTCTGAGTCGCATAAAGATTAATCTGGAATACTATGTGATCCAGCATATTATCCTCAAATAGATATAAAAAGAAATAAACTGGCAGCATACCTTAACCTTCAGTTTTCAGTTTTCCTTTGGCACCAACTTCCTCTAAAAAATCAACAGAATGCATCTACTGTCATCCCTTGCCCATGTAAAATTCACAGTCCTTATTAGTGGCACATTATCTTCAGAACTGAAACTGTAATCACTGTCATTTTCAGAATGATTATCACTTTCACTTTCAGAAACAACATTACATATCACTGGTCTTGGCACTTTTGAATCAAGATCACTGTCTTCAGCCAAAATATCACTTTCATTATCACTGGTACTGTCAATCTCAGAGTCCACATCAGAAGGAATTTCTTCTACACATCAGAAGGAATTTCTTCTAAAAGACACGCCAAAACGTCTTCATCCTTTATTTTGCGAGAAAACATTTCGCGAAACTGAAATTAAAAAAAAAGATAAGCTTCTAATACTACCCCTGCAGCCGCAGTGGTTTCAAACGAAACTACCAGAGTAAATACGGAAAAAGTACATGATTTTCATTACTGTTGCAATACATATAGCATAAAGACAAATTCAATCACAAATCAAGAAAAAGGGAACTAGCACACCACAAACAATAATGGCACTATTACTTGAATTACTAACTGCAACCACGTGAGAAATATTGACGTAGTTCAAATTTTCATCATTAGATGGCAGTACCATCTACGTCCAGAAGCGTGGTTACGAATGTAGCCACTGTGCTCTTGCCACAAAATCAAAATATCATGGGTGGCTTCAAATGAAACAACATCGTCACAAAGGGTTAATGTGGGTGTTGCGTATCACATATTCTCACACTAATAGTTCACTTTTCAATTTAAATGGAATGTTGCCTCATCACTAAACATTAAGTGTGGAATAACACTGTCATCCTCCATCTTGCAAGAACGAAATTACCGAGCTCCATGCGTTGTTGTTTGTCACCTCCACGAAGAGCTTGCAGAAGCTGGATTTTGTTTGATGTCGTGTGTAAACATCGAGGCAACACATGCCACATTGGGGGCATGTTGAGCTATCGAGCAGCACGGCAAACGAATTTCTGTGGACTGCTTGTGAAACTTGTTCGAAGTCTGCGTCAGACACTCGGGGACGTCCCGGCAATTTGCATTTATACAGATAACCTGTTTCTCGGAATCGTTCGTGCCATCGTCTAATGCTCTGTGCAGTAGGAGGATCCACACCACACCTAGTACAAAAGTCACGATTACTGACCCGCACTGCGCAAAATGTAGAAAACAAAATGCTTTCGGTTGTCCCAGCACCATTTTTACTAGAACTGAAGTGGGTACACACTGCTGCTACCTAGGAGGAACCATGTAAAACTCGAGAGTTTGCGCTTACCAGCAGTATGTTGTTCACATACATATCTCAAATAACGTAATAGTTAAGATTTTTTTTTAAATTGGATGATTCTCTTTGATACACTCTGTATATTTGTTCATCTGGTTTTGTGATCCCCGAGTTTTACCCAAATGTATACTACAGGCCATTAAAATTGCTACACCACAAAGATGACGTGCTACAGACGCGAAATTTAACTGACAGGAAGAAGATGCTGTGATATGCAAATGATTAGCTTTTCAGAGCATTCACACAAGGTTGGCGCCGGTGGCGACACCTACATTGTGCTGACATGAGGAAAGTTTCCAACCGATTTCTCATACACAAACAGCAGTTGATTGGCATTGCTGGTGAAATGTTGTTGTGATGCCTCGTGTAAGGAGGAGAAATGCGTACCATCACGTTTCCGACTTTGATAAAGGTCAGATTGTAGCCTATCGTGATTGCGGTTTACCGTATCGCGACATTGCTGCTCGCGTTGGTCAAGATCCAATGACTGTTAGCAGAATATGGAGTCGGTGGGTTCAGGAGGGTAATACGGAACGCTGTGCTGGGTCCCAACGGACTCGTATCAGTAGCAGTCGAGATGACAGGCATCTTATCCGCATGGCTGTAACGGATCGTGCAGCAACGTCTCAATCCCTGAGTCAACAGACGGGGATGTTTGCAAGACAACAACCATCTGCACGAACAGTTCGGCGACGTTTGTAGCAGCATGGACTATCAGCTTGGAGACCATGGCTTCAGTTACCCTTGACGCTGCATCACAGACAGGAGCGCATGCGATGGCGTACTCAACAACGAACCTGTGTGCAAGGATGGCAAAACGTCATTTTTTTCGGATGAATCCATGTTCTGTTTACGGCATCACGATGGTCGGCCCAACCAGGACACGAACCTTAGATCTCCTGCTTACATGGCAGACGCTCTATCCATCTGAGCCACCGAGGACACAGACGATAGTGCGACTGCAGGGATTTATTTGTGGCACACCTCCCGCGAAACCCACATTCTCAACACACTGTCCCGCACTACATTCGTAGTGCTCCCGCCCATTATACTCATTACTCGCGGCACGTTGCTGATTCCCGTAAGAGTTTGGGCTCTGTTTGCGCATTCGCACTGAAGAAGAAGATGGTCAAGTGGCCGGTGAGCCTTAACTATATACACTCCTGGAAATGGAAAAAAGAACACATTGACACCGGTGTGTCAGACCCACCATACTTGCTCCGGACACTGCGAGAGGGCTGTACAAGCAATGATCACACGCACGGCACAGCGGACACACCAGGAACCGCGGTGTTGGCCGTCGAATGGCGCGAGCTGCGCGGCATTTGTGCACCGCTGCCGTCAGTGTCAGCCAGTTTGCCGTGGCATACGGAGCTCCATCGCAGTCTTTAACACTGGTAGCATGCCGCGACAGCGTGGACGTGAACTGTATGTGCAGTTGACAGACTTTGAGCGAGGGCGTATAGTGGGCATGCGGGAGGCCGGGTGGACGTACCGCCGAATTGCTCAACACGTGGGGCGTGAGGTCTCCACAGTACATCGATGTTGTCGCCAGTGGTCGGCGGAAGGTGCATGTGCCCGTCGACCTGGGACCGGACCGCAGCGACGCACGGATGCACGCCAAGACCGTAGGATCGTACGCAGTGCCGTAGGGGACCGCACCGCCACTTCCCAGCAAATTAGGGACACTGTTGCTCCTGGGGTATCGGCGAGGACCATTCGCAACCGTCTCCATGAAGCTGGGCTACGGTCCCGCACATCGGTAGGCCGTCTTCCGCTCACGCCCCAACATCGTGCAGCCCGCCTCCAGTGGTGTCGCGACAGGCGTGAATGGAGGGACGAATGGAGACGTGTCGTCTTCAGCAATGAGAGTCGCTTCTGCCTTGGTGCCAATGATGGTCGTATGCGTGTTTGGCGCCGTGCAGGTGAGCGCCACAATCAGGACTGCATACGACCGAGGCACACAGGGCCAACACCCGCCATCATGGTGTGGGGAGCGATCTCCTACACTGGCCGTACACCACTGGTGATCGTCGAGGGGACACTGAATAGTGCACGGTATATCCAAACCGTCATCGAACCCATCGTTCTACCATTCCTAGACCGGCAAGGGAACTTGCTGTTCCAACAGGACAATGCACGTCCGCATGTATCCCGTGCCACTCAACGTGCTCTAGAAGGTGTAAGTCAACTACCCTGGCCAGCAAGATCTCCGGATCTGTCCCCCATTGAGCATGTTTGGGACTGGATGAAGCGTCGTCTCACGCAGTCTGCACGTCCAGCACGAACGCTGGTCCAACTGAGGCGCCAGGTGGAAATGGCATGGCAAGCCGTTCCACAGGACTACATCCAGCATCTCTACGATCGTCTCCATGGGAGAATAGCAGCCTGCATTGCTGCGAAAGGTGGATATACACTGTACTAGTGCCGACATTGTGCGTGCTCTGTTGCCTGTGTCTATGTACCTGTGGTTCTGTCAGTGTGATCATGTGATGTATCTGACCTCAGGAATGTGTCAATAAAGTTTCCCCTTCCTGGGACAATGAATTCACGGTGTTCTTATATCAATTTCCAGGAGTGTATATACTAATATGGTATCTGTTCTTTCGGACATTTTAATGGCCAGTAGTGTGCTACAGGCCTATTGGTCTCAAGACGTAGTTAGTGCATTGTGCTCAAAAACTCGCGTTATGCTACTGAGATGTGTCTGCATTCCATTAAAAATTCCATTTCTGAGTAGAAAACCAAGTGAGTGGAGAAGGCGAAGAATGGAGGTTGGGACAGTGAGCCAGAATAATTATATTTTTCATGGTGATCACTCAGTAACTTGTCTAGCCTACAGATATTCTCCTGTGTCGCAGTAATGAAGTACCGTTCATCACTGCATGCACCACCCAAATCCATGATGTACACTGCACAAAAGTAACTGTAGGTTTTCAGGCCACTAATTCCATTAAAGTTGAACAAAATATATTTGTGTGCATGATTTTGTGAAGCCCAAGTATTTTTGGAGTATACTACAAGATTATCATCCTCAGCATGCAGCAAGTTCATTGTACACAGAGCGTCGTTACTCCTATTGCCGTGTCCCAGCATTCCATTAAAGGTTTTCGACCACCATTACATTCTCTGAACCAAAAACCAAGTGAGCGGAGACGACAAAGAACTGAGATCTCTGACCCAGCATAATTAACTTTTTACAGCAGGATCACAGTATTTTTCTAGCCATTGGATACTCTCATCTTTCAAAGTATCTAAACACACTTCTATGCATTAACATTTGCCAAAATCATAAAATTCTGTAATTTCCATTTTCATTTATCTCCCTTTCTTGGAGAATGAAAAACGTGCTCTCACCTGGAGATTTTGCTGATGTTACAGCACTGTTAATATGGCATAAAGTCGATTCCGAAATACTGCAAGCTTTCGCTGTCAGATTATGAATTTGCGAAAAATTTATGTTATTCCTGGCTTCTTCATTGTTGGTCTATAAAAAAATGTTCAGTATTGAGGTTCCCAGATAATAATGGAGACACTTTACAGCATATTTATCTGTGCTGTGTCACTTTATAAACGACGTTAGCACCTCAAACCTGATTTTACGCGTGTATTTTGTGTGTACAACTTTGTCTTTATACTCAGAACTGGAGAAAGACATGAAAAAAATTTTCTAGGCTGTTCAAGATCGGGATCGTAGGAATACATCGTAAAAATTACGACCATTTGCTGTGCGTAGTCATTTCAGGATCCGCAGCTGAGTTTTTGTACCCAAAAAACAAGCTTTTGGGATGAAACTTCCTGACAGATTAAAACTGTGTGCCCGACCGAGACTCGAACTCGGGACCTTTGCCTTTCGCGGGCAAGTGCTCTACCATCTGAGCTACCGAAGCACGACTCACGCTTTTGGGATCTTTCTCAATAACAGATAAAGATTGTTGAAAACAGGGAGATAGCTCTTATAGATAAATTCCTAGATAATATAGCGTTAAAATCTGAGCAAATTGCTGCAATTATTTAGATTTCGCCTCATACCGGATTTTACATGTAGAAGTAGAGTAGGACTAACTTTAAACTTCAGTATCGTGGAAATGGTTTAAAGATCTCAAGAAAATTTTCAAGGTTGTTTGAGATTTGGACCTTAGGAATATATTTTTAAAAATTTCAGGAATAGCCATCTTAGAATCATCAGCTGGGTTTTGGTCTGCTGGTGATGGCTAAAGTGTAGTACAAAAACCCTTTTTTTGGCTTTTCCAAGGAACCGCGTGTGAATTAATGGTGCCTCGATAAGTCCCATCAAGCACGCCATAGAGCACATCAAATGCAAAAAGAACCAAAGATTTTCCCCATTTGGCTAAGCAGAAGGAAGTGTGTAATATTCATACATTGACCCTGTACTGTAAGACGATCCTTATGTTGGGTATACAAAAGGTCCCCTTAAGACGATACTTCTGTTGGGTATACAAAAGGTCTCCAGTCCAAGGGCTACCAAAACATTGACCCTACCTGTTTATCACCAATAGAACCCGAGGTATGAGCGCTGGAAAATCCCGTATTTATGCATAGTGTTTTGGCACATATTAGATACACATGCTGTCGCATACATAACAGTTACGCAAAATCACAAGTGAGTGAAATTCGTAGCACCACTGCTGAACAATGATCCTGCCTGTAAAAAGTGCTAGTTAGGTTTGTGCAGACTTAACCCCCTATACGAGAAATAATAAACAGATTTAGAATATGCAATAAGAATTGTCTCTCCCAGAAGATGATTATTTCCCTTTGAGCTATAGAATACTCACAGCCCTCACCTTCACACTCCAGCTGTGAAATTGACAGTGACATGGCTGATGTTACCTTTTCCTAGAGGTCGCAATACGTCAGAAATTGTCAGTGTAGTGGTGATGTTGGGTTACATAGGCCTATAGTGGACAAGATCAAACAAGAGGGAATAATAGGATGGTTTTTTATGGGTTTATGTGTGGTAACTTGCAAGTGCGATAGACTTTTAAAGTTTGCCTACTGTTAATGAGAACAGTCAATTTTTCTGTTTATAAAGCTAGAAGGCACACTCACTGTGCTAAAGAATAGCAAGATTGTTGTCCTTACTGATCTAGTTTACATAATATTAGAATTAAACAGTGTAAAGAGTATGGAACAGCTCATAAGATACTGTTATTTTAAGCTAAGTACTCTCAACATTATTAATGTCTGTCATGACAAGGCATCAAGCAGTTATTAACCTGCATTTCATCATATAAAAGTGTTCCGAGCATGACAGTGATGCGAGAAATCCTTGTGCAATAACGTATACTGTTGAAGAGGCTTGAGCAGTTCATGATGCCCAAGGATACTCATGGGGCGATGGGGAGCCACGGCCCGCCCTTAGATCTGAGGGAATGGAAAAAAAACCGCAGTTTAGTCAGGTGCTTTTCTTTAAAGAGAATGATTTAAGACTTGGTATTATGCAGGTTTTTAACAGGGTCAGAACTTAAACTTGCCATTCATCTTCCAAAATGTTGAATCCCCAGGTCTATGTCCCCTCCCCTCTACAAACTATTGTATGGGTGTCCTTGATAATGTCTATAGATCTTCTTATGTTTACAGATGATTTTGTGAGCATGTGAAGTGAAAGGATCAGACCCATTATTTATTTACAAGATTGCTGGAAAGAAATATGCTAGCCTATAATTATGGGCCAGAGTAGGTTTATGCATTGGAATATAAATGGTTTAAGTGCTGCTGCAACAAATAACAGCAGCTCTACAATAGACAGTTATTTGCTTAAACAAATGCTGGTTTGTTGACACAATTAAAATTTTAAACAAAACTAAAAATTTAAAGTTAGCAGTGAACTTTTGCAGAAGAAACAAGTCACTTGCAGATTCACGTATACCCCCTCATAGGAATTATTTAACTCTTCTAGTAGCAATGGGATCAATATGACCCAATGTGAACATTTAAAATATACATCTCCCTCATTTTCAAAACAATTATTTTCAAAATTTATGAATTTGTCTTTCTAAGTCGCTTGTGTACAATGACATATTGTTGAGTTTTACATTTACAAGATATTAAAATATATTCATGGGCTATGCACTGAGTACCACTGGGGTCAAAATGACCCCAACCTAAATTTCTGTTTTGTTTCTTGAATGTAACATTATAAAAACAGAATGACGAGTGTTATGTTGAACAATGTTGTACAAACCACCTGCAACAATGAAACTAAAATTTCCCACATATTATTTATACACACTGCTGCCGTTTCTTGCCTCAGCCGTTGTTGTGTATTGCCTCAGTTGTTGCTAATGTTTTGATTCAGCGTGTGCAGGAACTATTATCATGACTGGAAAACGTTTGAGTAGTGCTGAAAAACAAGCAATTTTAAATGAAGAAGCGGAATTAGGATATATACAGTCTGATGACGATGAAGAGATTGATACTATTATTTCTGGAGGTAGTGAATCAACTGAAGATTCTGATGAAGATGTTGGAGATTTGGAAATTCTACTTTCTGAAGTTGCTTACATCTCAAATCAGAATGTTTTCAAGTAAGTGTATAATAACCTACCATACGGTTGCAAAAACTTTAATGATAGTACTAATGATAATAATATGTAAGTACATAGTAATCCCATATTTTTCAGCTCGAAAAATGGAAATGAGACACGGGAAAAATCCTGTTAGATTGCATGGGAGACAGCCAGCACGAAATATATTCAAGACGCTTCCAGGTCCCGCAAGGCATACTATAAGGAATGTAAATACTGTGCAGTCAGCATTTGAATTATTTATGATGCCCAGCATTTTCCAGATTATTTTGAAGTGGACCAACAAAGAAGATAACCTCACTTTCGGTAACAAATGAACAGATCTTGATAGAGAAGAATTTTAGTGCTTTCATGGCCTGCTTATTCTTGCGGGAGTGTAAAACATCACAATAAGGGCATAGTGAATTTATGGAATGAAGAGCATGGGCGACCTATTTTCAGTAGTTGTATGACTAGGAATTGCTTTACTGAAATATCACGTTGTATTCGGTTTGATGATGCTCGACATTGGCGGCAGAATCGTAGGCCTGATAAATTGGCTCCTATAAGGTATTTATTTGAACAGTGGGTAAGCACATTACATGATGCATATGAACTGCATGAGAATATTACAGTAGATGAAAAACTGATAACTTTTAGGAGTAGGTGTCCATTTCGCCAGTACATCTCCCCCCAAAACCTAGAAAGTATCTTATAAAGATACGGGCTGCATGTGACAGCACTAATCACTATGTTACACGCCTGCAGGTGTACACAGGAAATGGCGGAGGCCAATCTAGAGAATAAATCAGGGAAAAAGAGTAGTGTTAGAGTTGACAGATCATTTATCCGGGAGTGGCAGAAATATCACAACAGATAATTTCATTACAAGTTTGGAGTTGGCAAAGAAACTAGAACGAAAACAGAGGACTCTGCTAGGAACACCAAGAAAAAGTTGTCGTGAACTACCTGCAAGTAAGGGTAAGAACTGCAGCTTCACGTCTCTTCGAATTCCAGGAATCAGCCAGAATAATCTCCTATAGCCAAAAAATGGGTAAGATAGTCACATTGCTAAATACTTTGCATTTCAGAGAGGAAATAGGTGACGGCGAAACAGCAAAACCTATTATAATCCTAGACTATAATGCAAGCTGGGCTTTCATGATCCTAAGTCGATCCAATAGTCGAAGCACTAGTAGGCGTGTCCTTATCACGGATCTGTGAAAAATCAATTTCAGGGTCAACACTGGATTCAGATTTTGTGATATACTGATTTCCATGGAAACGTCCATTCTTAAAACAACCCTTTCTTTTCGTCATGTTGAAGAGAGGTATAAGAGCTTATAATAACACACCAAACCATTATGTTTTAAGTTCAAAAGTTATGAAACGTGACAACCACAAAGTAAATAAACAAAATACATGTGCTATACCGCCATTTCTGTTTACACAGTGCATCCAACCTCTTAACACGAACATTAACATGATTTCCAGGAATAAATAGCTGCTGAAAACCACAGCCTTCTAGATTCAATAGTTCAAGAGATAGAGATACTTAGGCAAGTCAGTGCAGAACAACCGGATAATTTTACACATGCACTATTAACTTTGAAATGATAAAAACTACACTTCCAGTTGGAATTCTTCGACAAATAATGCATCAAATTATTCAGGAGAGATCAAATATTAATAAGAGCTAATAATCCAAAAATGTCACTTTATGACCAATTCCGCCATTAAAAGGACTTGCTATAAGGAGGCTGAACTCGCCCGAATGGGGCCTCCCAGCCAACATGCCATACGATCATTTCATTTCACCTGGTTTCAATCAGTAATGTATGCTTTTATGTCAGTTCATTAAAATAAATAAAATATTGCCAATATATACTGTGTTAATTACTTGGGGTCATATTGACCCCAGCGGTACTCAATATAACAAAAAAATTCTGGAAGTAGGAGGGTTAAATGAGGAAAATGTTTCGAGAGCTGTTGTGTATAATTAATAAAATTAGGTACCAATAAATGTTATATTAATTTCGATATATACAATCCCAGAGTTGACAACAATAGAACTCATCTAAATTAAAGTGCTAAGTTTCAATGACTTGGTAAAGAAACATGGTTCCAAACTAAATTTCTTTGCATCTACGAGAAGGGGCCAGTCAGAAACTAATTATTACGTATATGGAAATGTGTGTAAATTTTGTGTAGATTTATATATCTCAGATCATTGTGACTGTTCATTGAACTGCCATAGAAAGGCAGACACATTTCAGATATGAAAACCCATATGAGAAGGGACTTTGGCAAAGAAAAAGTTATAATAATCAAAATATCCACGGGTGTGCTGCCGGTCTATAGTGTCCAACGGGCACAATATTTCGGCGAACATACATGTCGCCATCATCAGGTGAACTGACGGACTGAGCTCCTGTGAACATGCCGGCACGGAGATCCGTACGCTATGGCTGCTCAGAGGGAACTAGGTTCGGTCTCGGCGGCGGCCGATTTAAATACCCTCCGCCCGCGGCGCGCTCCCTCCGCCGACCGCGCCCCGCACCACGGTCGCGCGGTGGAACAGATTGCGGCGGCATCTGAGATGACGTTGGTCTGATGGCTCTGTCCACCGTGGTCGTCACAACTATACGTTTGCTCGATTTACTCTTGATTAACCCAATCGCTGGTTCCCAAGCCTTGCTAAGATTATAGCCACAGTCACGATTTATGAGGTCGTCATTGGTGTGAATTTCGATGGCCTCTCTAACAACGCTGTCCCAGTATCTCGACGTCTGTACCAGAATCCTCGTGCTTTCATACTCCATAGCGTGATTTTCCGACAAACAATGTTCAGCGACCGCCGACTTGCTCGGATACATCAGTCGAGTGTGCCTCTGGTGTTCACGGCATCGATCCTTGACGGTACGCATCGTCTGACCAATATACGACTTGCCACATTGACACGGATTCTGGTACACGCCAGCCTTCCTCAAACCGAGGTCATCTTTGGCGCTCCCCACCGGTGCACGAGTTTTATTTGGAGGACAAAACACAGTTCCGACCCGGTGTTTCTTCAGAATGCGGGCGATTTTCCCCGAGAGTGCGCCTGTGTATGGAATAAATGCAGTGCCTACCCTCTCCCTCGTGACTTCATCCATCTCAACAGGTTGTGCTGCAGTGGTTGGGCGGAGAGCACGTTGAATCTGCCACTCTGAGCACCCATTTTTTCGAAATACAGTTCTCCGATGTTCCAATTCCTGGGGTAGATTTCATCAAATATGTTAGACTTTATAAAATTATATTGAAAAGACTTAGCAAGGCAGCAAAAATATTTGCAAATAACAGGATAATTCTATATGATAAAATTTGAATTAGCTCTTGAAGCCTGTAACCAAGAAATCAAAAATTAACCTTGAAGGAAACAATATTGTAAGTACAACTCAAATACCAGAGTGTTTCAATGAATTCTTTATAAATGTAGCAAAGTTTGACATTAATGTAACAGATTATCAGCACGAGGTAAGTCCCTTTTAGTCTTGATGAAAACTTTAAACATCTTATAAAGTTTTTAAAAGTTTCAATGAAGGATATAGAAAATGCCTTCTTAACAGTACTCACCAAAGATATTAAAGCAACATAATTGCACACTCACTAGCTCAACTAATTAATAAATACTTACCAGAGGAACTGAAATATGCTAAAGCTAAATCACTTTTCAAAATGGGCTCGAGAGATCATGGGAAGCTATCACCCTATCTCAACTCTCCAGTCATATGTAGAATATTCGAAAAAGTTGTTGTTACTCAGATCCAAAACTTCACTGCAAAATATTCCGCTATTTTAAACTGTCAGTTTGGTTTTTAGCAGGGAAAAAAACACACAGATGCACTAAACAATTTTGTTGAGAAATAGGCAGAAGGTAGCAGGAATCTTCTGTGACCTGACAAAGGCTTTGGATCCTGTAAACCTTGCCTTGCTTATTTATGAACTTGATAAGTGTGAAATTTGGGGCAGTGCCCTCCAAAGGCTTAAGTACTACTTACCGAACAAAAACCAAAGAGTTAACACAGGTTTAAATGGACAAATTATTTTTCTGACTGTAAAATAGTACCTCAGGTCATCCAACACCCAGTGCAGTTTGTGTTCTACACGGTCCAGTCACATTAATGTCACCACCTGTCAAAAACCTGAATAACTAGCTTTTGCAGTGCAGAGTGCTGTGAGACATAGAGGAAGAGTGTCAGTAACGTTCTGGAAGGTACCAACAGGGATTGGGACTCCAGTGCTGTAGCCAACTGCACTCGGTTCCTCAGTTGAGGATCAATGGTGCGAACACCTTGATCAAGATGGTCCCACGATTCTTGATCGGGTTTACATCTGGGGAGTTTGGTGGTCAGGGGACTATGGTAAGCTCATCCTGGTGCACTTCAAATCACATACGTGCTCTGTGAGCTGTTTGACTTGTTGCATCGTCTAGTGTGGCCTGCCACAGACTGTGGTCATGTTTGTGTGAGTTGTGAATTTTGTGTGTGTGTGTGTGGGGGGGGGGGGGGGCTATTTTTGACAAAGGCCTTGTTAACTGAAAGCTTATTTTGTGATAGTCTTTTCATTTTGCCTATCTGTGACCCAGCATCTCTGCTACATTGTGAGTAGCAACCATCCCTTTCAAAATATTGTTACATTCCATCCTGGATTTTCCATTGTTGAATTGGATCTAGGCATATCAAAAACTCATATGATGCAATTCAAAACCAAACAGTCAAAAAGTGACCAGATTGAGATTATTCACAACAACCAAGATGTAGAAGAAATTGATTCTTAAGATAAAATTTTGATAAAAATTTGAGCAGGCAGCACACATTGAGTATTTAGCTAACAGATTTGCATTTTCAATATTATCAATTGCAACTGACATGGACACCTGAAACGTAATATATACAATTACTTCAGATCTATTACTAGGTATGGTATTGCTTTTTTGGGAAACTTTGTTATCATGTAGCAGATACTAAAGATATAAAAAAAATAGTTCAGATTGTGTCCACTGAACACCACAAAGAACTATCTCACCCATTATCTAGAAACAATCAAGTATTAACTCTCTCATCTCTATGAATGTATGAGATACCAAACAGGAATTATTTTGGCACCATGATACAAGTAACATAATCAGCTTTATACTTCTGACCCACTGCCTCAAACTGTAGGCTCAGGTTCCTCACTGCACAGGAATGAAAATTTATAATAAATTAAAAGGGAAACAGTTGATGCAGGCAAATTTAAGATCGCTGAAAAAAACTATGAATAAGTGTAGTCTCTTAAATTGGTTTCCATTTCAACAGGTCATTGGAGGTCAGCATGTACTGAGACTGCTGGCAGATCACATTGCCATGAGTGAATGAGGAAGAGCGCCCCGATGTCACCACAGCAAACCTGTGAGCCATTTTCAAGACCTAAAACAAGTACCCAACTTTGCATCCCAAATAGCCGCTGTATGTGTGTGATGTTGGAAGGGTGGCATTATTGCTGTGAAAGGCATTCACAGCACGTGTTCGGTTTCACAATAACATAGGTATTAAACAGAAGAATACCTCCAAAACAAGAGAGACTGCTTGTGTCAAGTCTTAAGAAACAATGAAAGATGGGGTAAGGTAATTGCAAATTGTAGATTATCTTATTTTCTTTTCTCTTACATGTTCACTGTCAACAAAATGCTGGTTGTTGTATAAAGTTGGTGTTGATGAAGTTTTGTTTCCTCTTTATAATTCAGTTTTTTTATTTGATATGGGAGACATGTTAATGAAAGTTATTGGTTCCATTGTTATTGCTTTTTGTATTGTTGTGTTACTACGTATATTAATGCTTCACTTGAATAAGAATGCAAAATACTGAACTGAGATGTGTAAGTAAAATATTGTTTCACATGTTTTTAGTTGGAAGGTGTACTAGCAACCTTGTTCACAGTTGTGTTGTCTACTTTAGAAGAAGATCTTTTGGGTGAAAGCTAACTTGTTAGCATTCTTCTAGTTGTGCCTGTCTGTGAATCATCATCTCCATGTCTGTCTATGAATCATCATCTCCGCTATATGGTGAGTAGCAGTCATCCTGAATTTTCCGTTGTTTAATATACAATTTTGTTTGTTTGTAATGTTCTGGTGGTTCTTAAAAGCTATACTTGCCTAAATATTTTTGTTTGTGATGAACCAATATTTCAGATGTGTTTCTGTGAGTGGAAAAATTGTGCTAATAATTTTGTCTTGTTTCTGTTTCATCTGCCATTTGTTCTAAATTCTCCAGGAGACAAGCTGTGAAGCCGCATTTATTTGAAAAATGTGTAGAATGAGGTATGGGATGGCAAATAACAATCTAAGAACAGGCTAAGAAATGAATCCAGAAGGGATCACATGTATTAAAATTTTGGTTACTTTTCTAGTAATAATTCATATAAACTTGGCAGCTGATGAAAGGACTAGAATGAGGTTAGCCATGTCAGTATAATCCTGATGAACTGGAGAACTTACTTCTCAGTTCCTGAGTAGTTATTGTTTCATGTTCAATAATTTAAGTAATTAATTATTGCCTAATCTATTTGTTTTTGCTGTCCACCATCCTTAGAATACTGACTCTTCTCTGTTGCCACTATAAAAAGAAATAAAAGTTGCTACCTCTTGTGACTCTGCAGTTCTGTTGGTATTGGAGAGTGGAGAGAGTGACTTCTTATGCACCTCCTCTAGGACTGAGGTAATAAAAAGATGATACAGATTTGATTTGCTCGTATTTTGCTCAGTACTTCCAGTTGTGTACATTCTGTGGACGTTTTTCCATGGAAGCACAATATTTAAAACCAGGCTTTGGTGTGTGGTAGAAGAATTTAGAAGTGAACCCCCTATTAAATGGAAATGGTTTGGCAGTTTATCATGGATGTGCTCAGCTGGATGCTACTTCAGAGTGTGCACACCATGCTTTTGCAATGACATCCAAAGCTCTACTGACAGAATCTTCATGTGGTCATACTGTCACTAATTACTTCTTTCCCTTTTCCATGTAATTCTCTCTGCACAATCTTTAGGCAATGGTAATTCATTTTCTCTTGTGGGTAGTCATTTGCTTTTTGTGACACTTGTTTTAATTGCTGAGCAAATGTACTTATTTTACCAAATGTAACTTCCAATTCACTGATGATGGCTACTGTGCTATGTGTGATTTTTAAGTATTCCCTTTAATTCCAAAATACACTATAGTGTCTAAAATGAGACAGTATCAGAACTGTTTTTTTCTAACTTTTGTAACTGACCCAATAATAAAGCTGTTGCATTATCGTAATATGGGTAGCGGTCATTATTTGACTGTTGTTGTGTAGTTCTCCCCTTTTGTTTTTATTGTACCTATAAGTATTGTCAGTTTCATAGAAGCAAATAACGTATTAGGTGCCAACAACATAATCAGCTGGTGATACAAATTCAGAGTCCAAATTGCCATTGTATCAACATTTACTTTGATAAGATTCATCTGATCACCCAACACACTCATTCTTCTAGCACTGGAATTGATGCAAGGAGTATCAGGCTATTTCTCTCACCATTGCACAAAAGAGAAATGACCTAAGTGAAACCACAGCACCACATACTGATCTCTTTGTTTTCATGTCAAATTTGTTTAGAACTCACCATGTAGAAGAGATGAGTTTCCTTCTCTCTCCTTTCCCACTTTCAATCCCCATGCCCCATTACCTCACAAATCCACGTAGCAACCATACCCTGGTGCTCACCACATCACTGTATGCTCCCACAAACAACAGTAGACTGTCCCCCTCCCTTACCATGCTTGCCCTCCCCCTCCCCATCCTAGCCTCCTCCTTACCCCCTTCACCCATGGACTGCTTCTGCCATCAGGTGCTGTTGCTCACTGTCTGGCCTCAATGGCCAGAGACAGTGGCCATGTGTATGCGAGTTGTGCTTGTGTGAATGTGTGTGTGTTCTCTACTTTAGAAGAAGGCTGAAAGCTCAAATGTATAGCAGTGTTTTTGTTGTGCCTGTTGCAACTCAACACCACTCTATATGCTGAATAGCAGTTTGTCCTTTTCATATTATTATTATTAATTTTACTTCAACGTTTAAGCTTACTCGCCAATTTGATAAAATTTGTTATTATTGTTCATTTGTTTATTGTATATATATAATAATATGTACCTGACTCATCCTTGTGATTCAGCACCATATGGGTTCACAGAATTCGTAATAAATAAAGAAATAAATAAAAAGCTCAAGTTTTAATTGCCTAGATGAGCCCAAATATGGTTGAAAAGGAAACACTATCTCTATAATAGACAATAAATACTAGTGCCTGACAGATGCGTGGCTAAAGTGAGAAAACTGCAACAACTTCAGCACAATATCTTTCTTTCAATAATAAATGTAGGTGAGGTAGCAAGCTAAATGCCGTTTGGAAGTCAAGAATTACTGATTTATCTGTCAGCCTTTATCTATGGCTTGCAGAATGTTGTATGAGAAAGTGCAAGTTGGCTTTTCCATGACCAATGTTTTTGGAATCCAAGCTGTGTTGAATACTTCATGTCTGAGCCTCTCTTGCATGGCCTCAGACCAATATTTACCCAGCAAGGCTGTTTCAAACAGTTCATAGCAGTGGCAATGTTCTGCCATGTCTGTAGTCCATAGCAGAACGTCACACTTTGTATGTCCAACTACAAATCTTCAAAATGCTCTGTTAAGGACCATGGGGCATGTTCTATTCCCTTCAGAGGTAAATATAAGAAATTTTCAATGCCTAAGTAATCCCTCATCTGCAAGTAATGTTGAAAAATATACTGCACTGTCAGTGACAGGCGTTTTTATGTTCACTTGTGGCGTAGCGCATGGCAACTGCACTTGCTCGACAGTTACAGCTGCTGGCAAGTGTTGCTGCATTTTGCAACCTTCACTATTTTCCTTCTATGGGCTAGGGCCATATTGTGAGTAAGGAGTGAATGTATCTAACTTCTCTAAAAGCATGGATTTGTTTTCTGTCAAATGTTGTTTTGGACTGTCAGTAGTTTTAGCAATACTGCCTCGTAACCTTTCCTCTGCTTCCTTTACACCTTAATCTATTTTAGCTAGAAGTTGACTTTCTTTCCCTTTTAGAACTTCTTCTGTAGTATCTACATAAATTTTGCACTCTGACACTACCTTTTCAGCAAGGGTGCTGCCCTTATCTAGCATCACAGCTTTAGTTGTTTACCTAGCTCTGTCAACTTCCCAGATAGTTTGTCCAATAACTCAGTGTGTATAGTTCTACTCACCTCACTGAACTGTTGACTAATACTATTCTTGAAATTGTTAAATTCCTGATTTTGGTGTGTAACCTGTTGTCCTATACCTTTAAGCTGCTGTGTTATGCTCTGCTGAAATTCCTGTAGTTTTGTAAACTGTTGTATTATTAGTTGCATGAACTGTGTCAAATTGTGTCTCTCTCTAGTATTTACATTGCTTTTATGAACTGTTTCCTGTTCTTGCATTTGCAACGTCATGAAAAAATAGTCAGAAGAAGTTTTGGTGTCACGCGCTTCAGTTTCACTATTTGAAAAACTGTTTCCTGGTGAGAACTGAGAAATTGTCTCATCGAGCATCATAAAAGTGACATCATGACTAGTTATATTGCCAGTGTCATAATTTTTTAATAGTGGGAAGCCAGTCTCGTTGTTTTGGTAGCCACTGCCCAGTTCATGAGTTGGGGCATTACTTTCAACTGTTACCAAGTTCAGATTTCCGACATCTTGTGATATTGCATTTTGTAATGAGTTTTCAATAATAGCCATTTTCTTTGACTCCATTGTGAACAGTGTTTAACAAAATTACGAAAAAATTTAAAAATGAAATTTTGTCTGTATTGGTATTTTTCAGTTAAAGTAGATTTATCTGCATGTTCACTAATGAATCTGATTATTCTCTGATACAGTCTTATAGAACTTGATGAGCTATCTTTCACTTTAATGTTGATCTTATACAAATTTTTGACTTTTTTTTAGAAGTGCACTTTCCATAAAGGATATTAACTGGAAGGATAAGAGATTATCTAGTGCGAGAGAGACAGCACCAAGCACAGCCATATAAGCATACAGCATAGCAGCTTCTTACCTTTACCGCTGAAATCAGCATTCCTGGCGCATCTCGTTTGTAGGCAGAATTTAATTTTAATTTGATCCTTCAAGTTTTTATTGGTCCCAATCTCACGGACATGTAACAAATACAACAAAAGTCTCATTAGCGTGTTGTAATGATAAAATGTATCATTTATCTCAAAAATTTATCTCAACAATTAAAAGGTCTGTTCATATTCCACTCAGCGCCGTCCTTTAAACAGTTGCCATTGAATAGTGGCATATAGGGGAGCAGGCTTAAAATAATGGAAACTGATTAGTAATTTGCTATTCTAATAATTAAAAAAATTGGAAAGAATAATTGAAAGAAATTGGAAAGTACACACATCCTGGGTGAACTTTAACCAGAACTAATAATAACAGAGCTTCAATATCAATACAGTTAAGATCAATATTCATTATTTAAAGTTACATACTTCTTCTTAATAGTTCCATTGTGCATAGAGCTGATTATGAAAATGCTGTTACTGGATTGCCCCTCTGCTGCTTATGCAAATTCCTCTTGTCTGCTTCAATCCTTTTGATGCAGGATTCTCGGCACGGGTGAAGTGATGAACAGTCAGTGTTATTGATATGAATATAAATAAACTTGGTCTTCCTAATAACTTTTATAATACTTTTTTAATGTACAGTTGGAATACACATTTTTTTAACAATACTGGTGTGGCGGAGCTTGTCATACCACTTATAGAGACAAACAGGTGAAGGTACAGAAATTAACCAATTGCAGAATGTATCTCCTTTTTTTTGTTTTGTATCACAACATTATCACTGGCACAAAATAACATGTTACTTTACCATTGTTTATATCTGGCTTACAAGTATAAAAAAAAGAGCAAAGAAAAAATAGTATGATCCATTACACCATTCTGATTATCTGGGATGTGATATCACATATGAGTATCAAAAGATAATATATCATGTAGACAAGACACTAGCAAAATTTGGAAACAAATTTTGGACAGTAAACAGATACCTTAGAAACAAGACACAAAAAATAAAATGGATTAAGTTTTATAAAATATTGGCCAACCTCATATTACTCCATGGAAGTGAGTCATGGGTCATTTACAAACAAGAAATAAAGATACACGCAGGTGAAATGAAATTTTTAGGTCTGTGAAAGCCTGTACCAAAGTTGACATATTAAGAAACAATGACATTAAGATAGAATTCAGTTTAAACATATTTAATGTAAGAAAAAAATTGCAGACAATGGAAGAAAATGAAGTGGACATCTCAGTTTAATCAAAAGTTTCCTTACAAAGTCAGAAATTGTAATATGATAGGTCAAAAAAGTCTTGGAAGATTGAGGAAGAGATGGGCACCATAACAGACAAATGCCTGCTACTTGAAGTAAAAGAGAGAGAGAGAGAGTATTTAATTTAATAATACAAGTAAGTATTTAATACTTTTGCACAAAATAAGCTATGAATTTTTAAATATAAATTTTTCTGTGAAATAGAAGGAATTAATCAGAAGGAACTTTTGCTGCTTTCTTTCAAATTTGGCTTTGCTGTGCCAGGGATTTCAAATCATTGAATAGGTGATCAAAGATTTTAGTAAGCTACAGTCAGTTTTAATGGAGTTCATTTTCTCTTCTACTGTTGTAGGTATGGATGTCATTATTCCTTCAGCACTAATGGATTATTTACTGCAAATTTTATGAGAGAAAATATGTACTGTGACGCTGTAGTTAAAATACCTAACTCCTTAAACCAGTGATGCAGCCTGTGGTTTTCAGTCATATTTCATATTAATGTGCTTCTAGCAACTAACAGAAGAATCCAGAAATGCTAACTAATGTTAAGAGCTTCTTAAGAGAGTATTTTTCTTGCTCAGTAAAAAACAAAAATAGTTAGAGGGACAGTAATATTTTAAGATGCGCTTGATTTTAAATGACGCTGGTGAATTTGGCTGTGAGCTAAGTCAAGTTTGCCGCTTCGATTAGGGGTTGAGTGGAAAATAGCGTGACCACTGTGGCATTAATAGAAGTGAGAGGGGAAATATTTGATTGTTTGTCTTCCAGTGCTGACAACTCACAAGAGTGCACTGATCAGCTGCGTGGTAGAAATACCAAACAGAAGTAACATGGATTTGTGAATATACATTACAGAGATAGTCATCTTAAAATGTGATAGATATTGTTCATAAGTAATAGGAAATCAAATTAAATCTGTTGCAGCACAATGTAATGAGTAAAGGAAAAATGACATTCAAAACATTTAGTAAACATTTGTCATTGTATCTCATATTGCAATTACTGCTATTAATTAATGTAACATACTAATTTATGTAGGTAACCAATTAATAGTAAGTTTGATAGGGGAAAGTGTTGTAATGTGGTCAGGATGGGGAGAATAGTCATTCCATAGTTTTTCCCTGAACAGCGCTGCTCCTTGCCGAGAAGTGGTCAGACTAATTCCGATATACATCGCCATTGTTGGTAGTGAGATTGACAGAGGAAGCTTTTTCTGCTATTTAAAAAAAAATTATGTTTTTGAGTCATCAGATGTAAGATGAATCCTTTATATTATTCTTCTTATCTCAATTTTGTGGAGAGTAATTATCTGTTTACAACATCAATGGCTTTTGGCGAACAAACATAGTTTCTTGTTATTTATTTCAGTTTGTAGTTTCTTCTGTGGAACACTAATGCTGACATGGTGTTTGATCGGCAAAAGTAGACATACAACTCATCATGAAAAGTGTCCAAGGTGTTCACCCCAGTAAGACTTAGGTATTTTAAAAAATAAAATAAATAAAAAAAAACATTCTTACTTCAACAGATTAAACTAACTTCTAATCCCTTTTACACACACAGCCATTATACACCATCCTATCCATTTGTGACAATTTTGAATTAATTAAGTTGTACCATTTAAAACCATCTCTGTGCTGTTATATTTGGCCTAATGTAAAAGTCCAATTGGAAATAGTCTGCTGCAACTGCTTGGTATTGTTTCAGATAGTAGGACGTCAAGATGCTTGGAAAATATGTCTGTAAAGCAGGAAAACAAACAAAGGATCCTGTTGCAATGGCACTGGTCACTGTACCCACTTAGATATTAAAAACTGGTCACAGTCTAAACATTTGAAAAGATGCATGTAGATCCAATATCTTATTTTTCACTTTAAAATATTTAGTATGGTACTTTATAGTATCTATATTCCAAATATGTAAGTGATAAGCTTCTGTCAGTAACCATGGTTTGGTGAAAATAAAATTTCTCTTTGATTAGCCACTTTACACTCTTCGCACCCCCTCCCCCCCCCCCCCCCCCCCCCCCCCACCCTTCACATTGCCACAGCCCTTTCCTATGTGACCCAAGCTGTCACCCCATGATGTCAGTATTGGCTCATAACTGAAAAAGTTTGGTGACCACTACATTAAACAGTTCTCTACAGGATGTTCGAAAGTAAGCACCACGTGTTGTTATTCTTATAGAAAACTTGGACTGGAATAACAATATGAACAGAGGTAGATTGCTGCTCATCACATAGAAGAGCCTTTGAATAGCAGACAGTCATATTTAAAATAGGCTATTCTATCAGACAGTCCTTCATCAGACTGAGAAAAAAACCCACACAAAAAACACACACGCAGACGCACGTGCATATATATCCATACATGCACAAATCAACACACACATAAACATTTTTGCCTCCAGGCACTGTGGGGCCACTGAAGCAGCTGACCTGCCACCACATATGTACTGTAAGACTATACTTATTTCATTTATTTTTCCTCATTTGGTGTCATCGTTTCCACTTTTTTCACAACGGAGGAAACATGAGATTTATATTTCTTCTTTTTCTTGCATACCTGGTGCGATTCATATACTGTTCATTTTTATTTCTGATTTAGGTCATTAAACGTTTTTTTTTTTACATTTACATAGGGAATTTGTAATCCATTACACAATATGCAAATAACTTACAAGAATGTTGTAGAACTCCTTTTCTCTAAAGCTACAAATTTATTGTGTTTTTTCTTATGTTTTTTCCATTTCTTTCTTTCTTTCTTTACTGCTTAATGTTATGCACAAAATATATATTGTGCTCATATATGAGGGAACTAACAAAGCTAGAACATGTCATTCTTCATTTTTTTGGCTGTACCCATTAATATTGTGAGAGTTTTTGGATATTATCAGTGAACACAGCTTTCTGGTTTTCTGGTAGCTGATAATGTAATGATAAGAATCAGTGCTCAAATTCCAAGGTGACAAATAGACAACCTTGATTGATAATCAGTTACCGCAGTTCATGTTTTCCTTTAAGAGCAGATTTAGTGCTTGAAATTCAAAGAATTCATCATGCTATTTTTCCATATTTTGTTCTTCACTGGTGTCACAATTGCTTCAGCAAAAAGTAAGTATTTATCAGTCTTAGAAGTATCCAGACTATATGATAGCACCAGCTTTTAATAATTCTGTTGTGTTGAAGTAAATCTCTGCAGTTGCTAGGGACATGCAAACTTAGCATATATTTTCGGCCAAATTGGCATCTATTTTTGGTGCGATTAGAATATATTTTTGGTCAAATTAGTAAGTGTATAATATATGTATAGAAATGATTACACATGTTCATTTAAAAGACCCTGAATTTTTCCTCTGATTATGAATGTTACATTTTGTAGCTGGCAATTGCTTCATTAACTATTAATGTCTCTCTTAAGAAAGAAACAAAAGTGTCATTTCACAGCAGATTTTTTTAATATGCATTTTTATTGCTAAAAAAATATTGTAATTAGATTACATTCTTGAAAGTTAGGCTTCTCATCTGTAATAACATTGTAGTGAGAAAAAAATCTGCTCACTGTCAGCACTGGATGGGGATTTTACTGTTTGCAGGCTAAGTAACTTGCGATATGCATCTTTACATGCTACTTGTCGTCATGTAATTAGTAACTGTAGTAATTTTTCAATTGTGTCAGACCACTGTAACTCACATGTGATTCAAAATTTAATTCCTGATTTTTAGGTTTTGGGTACAGTAGATTTGATCTTGGATATCTGGAGCCTCCATGCAGAGTTAAGTTAAGCTGACTGATGGGCACAATATTTCACAATTCCTATTCCTGTTGCTGCCTTATAAAAAAAATTTGATCACAGTTAACCCTAGAACAGTTGGGCTGGGTCTGTGAGACCCACTAGTTTTTGTTTCTCTGAATTTATATTCTTATAGTTGCTTATTTGACTCGAGCGCCCTGCTACCTTCCTGAAACATCTGAGAGAAATCATTATTGTCATGAATAAGGTTTTTATTTGTTTAGTCATTGTTTGGCAGTCTTTCAAAAAGTGTGCAGGTCTGTCAGACCCAGCCCGACCTTTTACGTAACTAATTTCTACCGGTGCAACCCCATTTTTATTTTGGTGTATCATTGAGTAACTAGTTATTTTGTGAACTATATGTGATATACTAACACCGAATTATCATTGTCAGTAGTCTGCAGTATAACATGGCAAGAGAAAGTCTTTCTTACAGTGAAATTTGCAGAATTTTGTATGATGATCAGAATGAAGCAGACGATTCTGATGCAGACCCCAGACTTCGAAATAAACAGTTATCATGACAGCAATGGTGAAATAAGTGCTGATGAAGAGGAAGATGTTCAGTCATCTGCTGACACCGATGCACCTGCTATTGCTGATTCAAGTACAGCTTCTCTAACTGACTCAGTTACGTCACCTATACAATATTACAAAGGAAGGAATGAAGCAACTAAATGGCAAAAAACGTGCTTCCCACAAAGCATTCGAACAAGATGTCACAACATAATTACAATGCATTTGCCTGGAAGTATTCGAGCTGCGATGGATGTACATTCACCGCTAGAATCATGGCAGTTATTTTTTAGCAATGCATTGATTGATACAGTTCTTGAATTAACCAATATCTATATTGATTCAGTTCGAAACGATAATGCAAGTGACCTGAACATGGCTAGGCCTACCAGTTTTGATGAGCTGAAGGCATATTTTGGCCTACTATACTTAGCTGGAACATTGCATGGCGGTAAAATGAATATTGAAGACATTTGGAATACAGATGGGACAGGAATAGAAATCTTTCGTGCAAGTATGTCACTGAAGAGGTTCAGATTTTTGACTTGTTGTATCAAGTTTGACAACATCCATAGTAGGGAAGAAAGAAAAGCACAAGGTAATCTTGCTGCCATAAGAACCATTCTTGATATCTTTGTCTCCAACTGCAAAGCATATTTTGCTTCATCAGAAAATGTTACTTTGGACGAAATGCTCGTGCCGTACAGAGGCAGGTGCATGTTCAGGATGTATATCCCAAATAAACCTGCCAAGTATGGGATCAAGGTCTTCATCCTGGCTTGTTCTAAAATGTACTATGTAAAACATTTGGAAGTTTATGCAGGTGCACAACCTCAAGGACCGTACAAAGTCAGTAATAAGGTAGATGATGTTGTTTTCCATATTGTACACCCAGTAAAAGGGTCTGGAAGAAATCTGACGATAGACAATTGGTTTACTTCTTACCCAATCATCAAAAAACTATTGCAAAAAAAGAATGTTACTGCTGTTGGTACGTTAAAAAAAATAAACCTGAAATTCCGTTTGACTTTTTACCCAAGAAGTGTAAAGAAGAGTACTCATGTATGTTTGGTTTTCAGAAAGATGTCACATTACTTTCATATGTACCAAAATGGAATAAATCAGTACTCCTTTTGTCATCTATGCACCGTGATGATGAAATTGACAGTGACAGCGGTGGAAAGAAAAAACCAAGTATAATAATGTACTACAACAAAACCAAGGGCGGCGCAGACGTCGTTGAAGCTATTTGTGGTGAATATACTGTTGCTAGAGGGACAAGACCGTGGCCTCTGTGTCTGTTTTTTCACTTGTTGAATATTGCAGCTCTCAATGGCTACATTGTGTTCAAAGCCAACAAAAATGTATCAGTTAGACAAGAATACCTCAGAACACTAGGAAAGTCTCTCATAACACCATATTTGACAATGCGTCCAACCCAACCAAAACCCCCACGCAGTATTTGCAGGCTTGCCTCTAACCTCTCCAGTACCAAAGAACAAAGAATACTCAAAGATCCACAACCAGGGAGAAGGAGAAGATGTCACAAATGCAAGGACAGCAAAACTAAATACTTTTGCAAAGTTTCCAAATTGTGGCTATGCTTGGCGCATGCAGAAATGGTTTGCAGCGACTGTTTTGAAAAGTGATAATTATAGAGGATGATATTTCATTAAATATTCTTCAAATTCATGATTTCCATTTATACAATGAAAGTTAATCATTTTTGCTTCTTATTTCTACAACCTACTCTCATTTATATTCTTATTTCAGTCAAATTTACTTGTATTTTCAGTTTACTGACATTTAGTACTACAAAGATGTATATGTTTCAGTTTTTTTTGCAGTAATTGTTGTATGATGCTGAAAGCTGAACTAATGTCACTATAGCATTTAGTAGCACCTAATCAAAATCAAAATTCGACATTTGATCCAAACATACTGTTTGTCAATTGTTACAAGTGATTTATTTATTGGGTCCCACAGACCCAACCCGACCGTTCTTGACATTATTTTTCACCTGACCGTTCTAGGCAACTTAAAGATGCTTATCGTATCAAGAAAGTAACTTCTCAAATACAACACAGCTTAAAACCAGGTGTTCCATGGAGTTATTATGTCTAATGGGAAAAATGGTTCCTGTAGATTTCTATTTTACAACTTCATATATTAAATACAATTATATTTACACTTTCTAGTGTTTATGTGGTAGTTTAAGTAGTTACAACTTTGTTTAAATCAGGCATAATTGTTGTACCTCATGAACCAACCAAACTTAGCATAGGTGACCAACACTGTACATGGATCAGGTGGTTGTCAATGAAGACCATTGAAGTTTCGTGACAAAGAGTCATGTCTTTCAAAAACTATTTCACAGCATCATAAGGCACCTAGCGCCCATGTACTGTATCTACTACTATATGGGAACAGGTCTTTTGTATTTGCTGATTCAGGGAATGTCATTGCAGTATTGATTAAGATACATTGTTTTGCATCTGATATTTTAAATAGGTCAGTGAAAAAACAATCCCCATTCTGTCTATGGTTTCATCATACAGCAACAAGAAGTTACTGTAGGCAGTAAAGCCAACTTTAGATCTACAACTACACTTTCTAAACTGCTGTGAAGTGCATGGCAGAGAGTACTTCCCAGTACCATTTGTTAGGGCTTCTTCGTGTTCCATTTCTGTATGGAGTGCAGGAAGAATGGTTATTCAAATACCTCTATGCATGATCTAATTGATGTGAATTTTTACTTAACAGTTCCTACAGGAGCAATACATAGAGGATTCTGGTATTCTCCTAGATTCCTTATTTAAATGTGCTTCTAGAAACCCTGTAAGTACACTCTATCTTCAAGCATCTGCCAGTTGAAGTTCTTCAGTATCTTAGTGATGCTCTCCCAAGGCTCAAGCAAACCTATGGTCATTTGTGCTGCTGTCTTTATACACGTTTGGTTGGTATGTGAACTAATTCTACAGGTGTTTCATACATTGGCTGAATTGAAGGCATCCCTGAGTTGTCAAAACTGTTTTGTTCCGAATAATGTTATCTCAGCTAAGTCAAGTCCTTCATTACTTTCCATGTTGGCTAGTCTGTTAGCTGTAACTAATAAGTAAAACAAATACTCTTGACTTAACCTCTGTGGTTGGCATCAGCATATGATGTGGGTGTGGTGCAGTGACAATTGGCATTGCATACTGCAGGTGAGAAGGGAGGAGGGGTTCGAGTGGAGTTGCAGCTATTAGTAAAGCTGAACACCACAGCTGTGATGACGTGGCAGTGATGTAGGCCACAGATACATCGGTGGTGACTGTGGCAGCAACATATCGGAACCTCTCGGTTCCCAGTATTTCAGATACACAACAATTGAAGTAGATAGGAAGTCATTAGATTTCATTACTCACTGATTCACTGTATTAAACTTTGATACTAGGGTAAAAAAAGTTTATGAACTTCACAATTCACCTTCTGCAAAGTAACTTTGCCTTGTTAGCTTCTTCTGCATTGTTATGCCCAACTATTTTGATTTGACTGACTTTTCACTACATATGGTTTACTGTTGAGGGCAACTGCAGCTGAAGTAATCCATGCTTCTGAAACAAACCACATTCAGCTGTAAAATTCATATACAGCTGAAAGTGGTTTATTTCAGAAACATGGACTTTTCATTAACGTTCCCAGCTGATGAACCTGGTGTATTGAGGTTGTGTCATCTAATTTCTAATTTAAGTTTGATGATTGTCCCTTCTTACTTCCACCCACTCAGCAAGAACCAGCTGACCGCTTCTACGAACAACTAGAAAAGTAGTCAAAACCAATTACCTACAATCTTCTGTCAACTTGCTGATATGGCAGCTACTGTTCTGAAATGTAGCTAAACCTTGTTCCAGAAACTTGTAAAGTAAATGCACTTAAATTTGCATTAGGGTGATGAAATATCTTCATTTGAAGAAGCAAGTTCTTTCTTTTATTAATATCTGTATGTTGAATCCAGATTCTCCAGATTCAGACAAGCCATTTTTCCCAGCAGCACTTTACACATGTTGCAATTGAAAGACTATGGAACTTCCTCAGTTCCAGACAATAAATTAAAAACTCTCAGCAGCTAAGTTCAGTATAAGTTTGCTCACCTTAAAGTGGTTCTGGTAAAATTCCACTTGCCACACAGTACTTTATGCAGACAGCACACAATAAAAATGAAGAGTTCCTCAAATCTGAGATGCAGATAACTGAAAATCACTTTACAGTTTTATAGCTAAACTGAAGAGCCAAAGAAACTGGTACACTTGCCTAATATCATGTAGGGCCCCCATGAGCATGCAGAAGTGCTGCAACACGGTGTGGCATGGACTCAACTAATATCTGAAGTAGTGCTGGAGGGAACTGACACCATGAATCCATAAATCTGTAAGAGTATGAGAGAGTGGAGATCTCTTCTGAACAGCATGGTGCTAGGCATCCCAGATACACTCAATAATATTCATGTCTGGGGAGTTTGGTGGCCAGTGGGAGTGTTTAATATCAGAAGTGTGTTCCTGGAGCCACTCTGTAGCAATTCTGGACGTATGGGGTATTGCATTGTCCTGCTGGAAATGCCTAAGTCCGTCGGAATGCACAATCGGCATGAATGGATGCAGGTGATCAGACAGGAGGATTATGTGCGTGTCACCTGTCAGGGTTGTATCTAGACATGTCAAGGGTTCCATATCACTCCAACTGGACATGAACCACTAGCTTGAAGAATCCCCTGCTGGCATGCAGGGTCCATGGATTCATGAGGTTGTCTCCATACATGTACACATCCATCCACTCAGTACAATTTGAAATGAGACTTGCCAACCAGTCAACATGTTTCCAGTCATCAACAGTCCATTGTCAGTGTCAGTGGGCCCAGCCGAGGCATAAAGCTTTGTGTCATGCAATCATCAAGAGTACACAAGTGGGCCTTTGACTCTGAAAGCCAATATCGATAATGCTTAATTGAATGGTTCACACGCTGACACTTGTTGATGGCCCAGCATTGAAATCTGCACCAGTTTGCAGAAGGTTTGCACTTCTGTATAATTGAACAATTCTCTTCAAGCATCTTTGGCTCCATTCTTTCAAGATCTTTTTCCAGCCACAGCGATGTTGGAGATTTGATGTTTTACCGGATTTCTGATATTCGTTCTACACTCGTGAAATGGTTGTATGGAAAAATCTCCACTTTATCACTGCCTTGAATATGCTGTGTCCCATTGCTCATGTGCCAACTATAACACCATGGTCAAACTCACTTAAATCTTGATAACCTGCAATTGCAGCAGCAGTAACAGATCTAACAACCATGCGAGACACTTTTTGTTTTATAGAGTTGTTGCCAACTGCAGTGCCATATTCTGCTTGTTTACATATCTCTGTATTTGAATAATCCTATACCAGTTTTTTGGGCACTTCAGTGTGTATTATACATGAAATGTAAGTTCACTAAATTCTTGTGACATGATACAGAAGTTCTTTCTGTGACAAGAGACGTCACTATTGGAGTCATATGAGGCATGTAACATCACCCACATAATGTCTGTTGTGAATGTAGAGATGGCTGTCGAGAGACTGATTTGCTGTGCCTGTTAGCAGAGACTGATCTGCTTCTCTGCAGTGGTCTTATAGATCTGCACTATCTGATAAAAAGTATTGAGACTCCCTATTAGTGGAGATTAATACAGGGTGTGTCCACCTTTTGCTTTTATGATGGCTTGAATTCTGCAGGGGACGCTTTCACTACAATGTCTGAATATCTGGGGAGAAATTGCACCCTGTTCTTCCTCAAGAGCTGAAACAAGAAAGGTAGTGACGTTGAATGCTGAGAACTGGAGCATGCTCAATGTTCTGACTCATCCCAAAGATACTCCATTTGGCTGAGATCAGGACTCTGGGCAGGCCAGTCCATTTCATGAATATTATTGTCCACAAACCATTGCCTCACAGATGCCTCTATATGACCAGGTGGCTCACCTTGCTGATACAAACAACCATTGTTTCCAGACTGTTCCTCTATGTACACAGTACACAATGATATAAAATATGTTAATCTCCTTCTGCATTTAGCAGAGTCTGATGAAAAACATACCCATACTGTGTCACCACTTCCTCTGTACTCCACTGCTAGCAATGCACATAATGGCAGGTAATGTTCCCCAGGCATTAGCCAAACCCAAACCCTTCCATCAAATTTCCACAGGGTCTAACATGATTCATCAACGCAGATCAATCATTTCCAGCCATAGCTTGCCCAGTGATGTTGCTCTTTCCACTACCTAAGTGTCACTTAGCACTGACTGCAGAAATCTGTTCCTTATGAGGAGCTGTTCAACCTTTGTGCCCCATTCTTTTTAACTCCCTACACATGGCTGTGATAGCTGGACTGCCGGCGAACTCACAAGTGATTCATTCCACTGATTTCATATGATATTTTTACAGTCACCCTCTGTAATGATTGAAAGTCCCTGTCCATCAGTGTGTAAGATCTGTCTGGTCTTGTTTTAGTTGTGATTGTTCCTTCGGCTTTCCCTGTCACTGACAGTTTACTTGGCAGCTTTAGAAGGGTTGAGGTGTCTCTGATGGATTTGTTACTCAGGTGAAAAAGCCAGTGACTACTCAATGTGCAAAGTCACTGAGCTCTCCTGACTGATGCATCCAAACACTTTTGATCAGACATTGTATTTGGGTGAGGATGGCTCAGGGAGCACCTCTCTAATGACTGGAACAACCAAGGCTACTGGGTATGAAATGCTTCTAGCTTATTTTTAAACCACTTACTGCTTTCCTGTTTGGGGTTATGCTAAACTGATATTCTATTTTTGATAGAATCTTTATACCTAATAAAAATTTAAGATGGTGCTGATCATGGTCTTTCACCTCCAACAATATACTATGTTTAAATATCACTGTACCCCAAAATATCATAATTACAATTGTTAAACTCGATACAGCTTTACTAATTTTTTAAATGAAAATGGTGCTGAGACTTCTAGACACTATACCAATTCTAAAGGCCAGTTAATGTATCATGTTACGTTTTGCACTAGAAAATCACATTTTTCTTAGCAATTTGGAAAATAATAAAAATAGTTTTTTTAATAACATTAGGACAATATTTTTGTGTCCACAGGTTTCATGTTTGGATCTATTGTTTGCAGTTGACTTAAAATTTATGAAAAGAAGTGGACTAGGTCTAACTCAAAAAATGCTCTATGAAGTTACATCAAACTTGGAATTATATATGCTCACATACATCTGCACTGGGTGTGCTGTAAATTTATATAATTCATCTACCAGTTATTATCAGTGATGTGTTCTCATATAACTGCTGTTAGCATGGGCAGCGCCATGCCTAACAGAGGCTGCTGCATACAGTATGGGGAGGTCCATACCCACTGCACTTGAGGCTTGTTAGAATTTCAGTTACGCATTAGAAGCTGTACTTCTTTACAGACAGTGGGAAGATATACAGGAAGAACCACCAGTTTTTTGGTATGTTAAAGATATTGGCTCTCTGCTTTCACTCAGATGATTACTTGCAAGGGTTTCATAAAATAGTGACCACTGTGTTTTTGTAATATTATCATTGCGCAAGTTAAAATCATCAAGTTTTTATTCCCAAATGGAACTGTATTGTATTTTTTCACCATAGTGACATTTTTAGATCAAGTGAATACAGAAATGTAGGCTAACTGTTTTGAAGGTGTGTCAAGTAGGAGGTTAATCATAACGTTTTAGTTATCACATAAAAAAAACTGAGCTTTAGCATACAAACATGAGTAGTAACAATGAATTCTGTTATGTTTAATGAGCTCTGCAGAAACTCATGTTAAATGCAGGACTTTATTTTTTGATGTAGTAAAGATGTACAGGTAGAAAAATAGTTTCAAAACTGCTGAGCTTTAATACTGAATCCCAATTAAATTGGAAGACTCATATTAGCTACATTTACAAGTGAGTGGCTTGAGCATGATATGTGGAAACTGAGAGATGTAGTCAAACCTTCTTGTAATATCAATGACATTGTGGGTTGGAGGGGGGGAAATTAGTCTAATGGACAAAGTTGCTTCTAAATAACAATGTCCTCAACTCTTTATTTCTCACAAAAGTATAAAATTGTGCGGTTATGTTGCAATACTTTAAAGTAAAAGCAACTTAATTGAGTTTGGCCCCAAGGGAGCCATCTATTGCATCTAGGGGCCAGCAGGACATCAACATCTGGGAAAGCAATCCAAGTGTACTTACAGAAACAGAAATGGTAAACAACGTCCTTAAAAGTATCTTTGACTGGTTTTTTTGCAAATAGCCTCACCCCAAATTTTAAAGAGACAAAAAAATATTCTGTTGTGCACATCTAGGGATTTTACACAAATGATAAGTATAATACTTGGTGAGGAAATGATATATAGGGTGGAAACTTTAAAACTCATAGGTGTCCATATTAATGAGAATTTAAAATGGAAAAAGCCCATTTTGGAACTCGTAAAACAACTTATTTCAGCTGAATTTGCCCATAGAATCATTGAAAATCCTGTGGAGAGACAAATCAGTAAGCTGACATATTTTGCAGATTTTCATTCAGTAATGTTATGAGGTAAATTAAAAGGAAGGTCAGTGTTGGCTGTAATATTGATGTTTTACACAGCACTCCATGGAGTCGCCAATCAATAAGTTATGAGGTAACTCACCCGTAAGAAACAAAGTCTACATTGCTCAAAAATATCCTGTAAGAATGTGATGCTCACCCACAATTATCTTATACGCATCTGTTTAAGCAGATGGGCATTCTGACTACTGCTTCACAATATACACTCCTGGAAATTGAAAATAGAACACATTGACACCGGTGTGTCAGACCCACCATACTTGCTCCGGACACTGCGAGAGGGCTGTACAAGCAATGATCACACGCACGGCACAGCGGACACGCCAGGAACCGCGGTGTTGGCCGTCGAATGGCACTAGCTGCGCAGCACTTGTGCACCGCCGCCGTCAGTGTCAGCCAGTTTGCCGTGGCATACGGAGCTCCATCGCAGTCTTTAACACTGGTAGCATGCCGCGACAGCGTGGACGTGAACCGTATGTGCAGTTGACGGACTTTGAGCGAGGGCGTATAGTGGGCATGCGGGAGGCCGGGTGGACGTACCGCCGAATTGCTCAACACGTGGGGCGTGAGGTCTCCACAGTACATCGATGTTGTCGCCAGTGGTCGGCGGAAGGTGCATGTGCCCGTCGACCTGGGACCGGACCGCAGCGACGCACGGATGCACGCCAAGACCGTAGGATCCTACGCAGTGCCGTAGGGGACCGCACCGCCACTTCCCAGTAAATTAGGGACACTGTTGCTCCTGGGGTATCGGCGAGGACCATTCGCAACCGTCTTCATGAAGCTGGGCTACGGTCCCGCACACCGTTAGGCCGTCTTCCGCTCACGCCCCAACATCTTGCAGCCCGCCTCCAGTGGTGTCGCGAGAGGCGTGAATGGAGGGACGAATGGAGACGTGTCGTCTTCAGCGATGAGAGTCACTTCTGCCTTGGTGCCAATGATGGTCGTATGCGTGTTTGGCGCGTGCAGGTGAGCGCCACAATCAGGACTGCATACGACCGAGGCACACAGGGCCAACACCCGCCATCATGGTGTGGGGAGCGATCTCCTACACTGGCCGTACACCACTGGTGATCGTCGAGGGGACACTGAATAGTGCACGGTACATCCAAACCGTCATCGAACCCATCATTCTACCATTCCTAGACCGGCAAGGGAACTTGCTGTTCCAACAGGACAATGCACGTCCGCATGTATCCCGTGCCACCCAACGTGCTCTAGAAGGTGTAAGTCAACTACCCTGGCCAGCAAGATCTCCGGATCTGTCCCCCATTGAGCATGTTTGGGACTGGATGAAGCGTCGTCTCACGCGGTCTGCACGTCCAGCACAAATGCTGGTCCAACTGAGGCGCCAGGTGGAAATGGCATGGCAAGCCGTTCCACAGGACTACATCCAGCATCTCTACGATCGTCTCCATGGGAGAATAACAGCCTGCATTGCTGCGAAAGGTGGATATACACTGTACTAGTGCCGACATTGTGCATGCTCTGTTGCCTGTGTCTATGTGCCTGTGGTTCTGTCAGTGTGATCATGTGATGTATCTGACCCCAGGAATGTGTCAATAAAGTTTCCCCTTCCTGGGACAATGAATTCACGGTGTTCTTATTTCAATTTCCAGGAGTGTATTATTCCCTCATGAAGTTTGTTGTAAATAATCCACTACAGTTCAAACAGAAGTATGAAGTACATAATTACGATACCAGATGGAAAAATGACGTTCATTACACCACATTAAGGTTGTCTTCAGCAAATAAATGTGTGCACAGTGTTGCAACAAAGATTTTTATCACTTACACAGTGATGTAAAATGCCTGACTGACAGCAAAGCAAAATTTAAAAACAAACTGAAAAAGTTTTACCTTGACAACTCTTGCACAAAGAACTGACTTTAAAAATTGTCCCCATATGCTTGTCCCCCAGCCCTTAACAGGTTCGAAGTTAAGATTTGTAATGCCTTTTGTATATAATAATATTGATATTATATTGTAAGGATGTTGATAATGGGAGAATGTTTACCTCCAGTTTTAGTTTCTAACATTTTAGAGCGTCCAAAGTCTAAGATATTTTGTTTTGTTTGACACCACAATAATGTATTAGCTCAGAACAGTAAAAAAGTTTGAATTGGTAGTGGTAGATGACCTTTTTTCCATAAAAGCAAGTGGGATAAAATCATAGTTCAACATATTTATTTGAATTGAGCCTCCTATATCATTAGATTAAATGACATTGCACAAGAAGCTAAGACCTTCCTGTTTTACAGACACAGCAACAGAATGTCATGGTGAAAGCATTTGTTGATGGTAGGTGCATTTTGCATAAGTGTATGTAAATTTTCCTGATGAGATAAGAAATGCATTCTGCCATAAAGTGGGTGTTATCAGCTGAGAGCTGTCATGTTAAACGTCATAGCAACTGTTAAATGTTGCAGTAACTTTTTGTGTTGGCTTTGTTGTAGTTCCAGTTGAGTGGTGAGTGCTGGTCTGTGCTTTCACTCATATGTGGAATACTATCACTCTGTCTGAATGTTCTTGGTCTTTGTGAGTCTTCATAAGTAGATTATTAAATTACACCATTTGTAACTACTTCTAACAGGGACCAGGACATGGTATTTGATGCCAGATGATGGAGGACATGGAATTCATCTTGTGAATATGCTACATAGTGCCCAACAAAATGATGTACCTAGTATTGAGTCCAATGTTACACTTTATCTCTATACAAGGTAAGTGATACTTCTTGCAGCCATCAATAAATGTGAACAATCCCATTTTAGCTCATGAGACTAGCAGTAATGCAAAATTTATCTACCCAAAGTCAGCTAATTAATACAGCCCAGAAATCTGTTTTGACAGTTTCTGAAATGGAGTTCATTCATGAACCATGCATTACTATGGACAACCTGTCTCTGATTCCTAATTTTTGTAAACAGAAGAAATGAAACTGAAATAAATAGTTGGAAGTGTATACTAAAAAAATAGAAAGTCATTGTGGGGCAGAAAACACCATTCAAAGTGGAAGAAAGGTTGAGTAAAATGGTATGAAAGTGGAAGATAACATATTGAGAAAATAAAACAGGTGGAGCCAGCGATATAAAACAGAAGATCAATGAAAATGTGATATCATCTCCAACAGATTACATTTAAAATTTAGCCAGCTTATAAAATGTACCTAGTTTCTAGTTTATTTTGAAAGACTGATAGTCATTTGATCAGCAAACAGTGACAGCCAAAGAAAGATTATAAACATTGACAACATGATTCAGAATATTAGAAAACACAAGCAACACTTTCTGTAACTGATTCAAATCAGACAAATGTAGCAACAACGAGATTTCATAGCCTAGTATCATATTACGTAATATGTTGGAAAATAGATATCACATCAAATTAAGAAACCTGCAGATGGATTAAAACTCCATGCTGTCCAGGAACTGAAATGCACCACATTGTCTTCTACAGGCAACAACCAACTGAACTATCCGAGCAGTCGTCAACAGCCCAACTACAATTCTCAGTCTGCCAGTATCTCTCTCCTTCATCAAATCTTTACCACTCATCTTGCAAGGCTGACACTCTTGTGAGAACAGGATACCACAAAGAATATCTAAACTTAAAATACATAGAATGGAAATATGATGTACAATTCTAATCATGTATTGACAGGATGAGCAAGATCAGGCCATTGTGTAACCAAGGATTTTTGTTCTATTGAACCAACCCTGGTACTAGAATGTTAGTCACATGCTTTTTGTGAGTGACTAACTTGAGAGATTCATTATGAGTAATAATTGTAGTAATCAGTCATGTTCCTATAGTATTCAGTTGTTTGATGCAGCTCTCCTTGCTATCCTACACAAGTCTCTTCATCTTAGCATTACTACCACAACCTAGCTACATTAGAATCTGCTTACTGTATTCAAGCCTTGGTCTCCCTCTACAATTTTTACCTCTCACACTTCCCTCCATTACCAAACTGATGATTCATTGCTGCCTCAGGATATGTCCTATCAGCCATTACCTTCTTCTAGTGAAGTTATATGAGTAAGAAATTTTTTTAATTTAGCCATAGATAATTTGAGAGTTTTGTTCTTGACACAGCTCAGTATTATCAATCCAGAAATTTACTTTATATTGGAGAAAGAGACAGTGGGTAACTTAATTTCCTGGATGTACCAGTAATCAAATGAGTGAACAAGAGTTGGGGTAATAAGGTGTCCATGAAAACTACACACGCAGATTGATGCCTCCCACCACCCAACACAAAAAAGAAGTGTCATTAAAAGCTTACTGGACAAAGCTAAAAATGTATGAAGTGGATTCTTTACAATATGAGGTGAATCTCTTACAATATGAGGTGAATCTCTTAAGGTTAGGTTACTCCAGGCAGGAGGTTGGTCAACGAGTCCAGCCAACAAAAAGAAAACCAAGAGTGATGTGGAACATCAGCTGCTCACTGGGAACGCTTTACTCCCTTTTATTAAGAAGGTTAAAGGTCATATCAAGAAAGTGTTCGCCAAGTATGGAGTTGAAACATTGCTAGTCCCTGTCCTCCATCTGCCTATTCCATTCCATGCATCCACTGCAGCCCTATACATGTCTTCTATCCTATTAACATATTTGCATAGTCCTTTTTACTTCTCTCCACTCCCCTTGTTCTCATGTTGGAAAGCACATGTGAGACAATGAGTATTTGCCACCTCTGAAGAAATGCAAATTGCACTAGCTGCTGCTGGTGCAGACTGCAAGCTATTTGCAATGCAAAAGGCACTAGCTGCTGCTGGTGCAGACTGCAACCTATTTGCAATGCAATGACAATTCATTGTGAATAGTGGAGCGAAGTATGAAAACAAGTATATGAATTTGTTTAAACAGGACATGGAGGTCATAAAGCAACAGATCGATGTGTAGCCAAACAATATTGATGGTGGACATCTAAGCAAGATGTAGAACAGTATGTAAAGATATGTATATCATGATTTCAGTGCACTGAATTAAGTCATTGTAGAGGTTGCTGGAGACCATTTGAGATGATTGCATTGGATACATTAGCTGCTTTCAGGCAGAATGTCTCATTGGAGGGCGCTGCACAAGGTCTATTGCTGTGCCAAGATGCAAAATACATTGGTGTGTGGCCCACATATCACTTGGCTGGTTCCAAACTCCAGCCCGAAACTCAATATCCAGCAGGGAATCGTTATGTGTTAATGATAATAGAACACAGTTCACACTTTGTAGAAATGATAGCTGTTCTCAATAAATAAGCTGAAACACATAAAAAAAAGTTTTGCATCACCCCGATTCCCAGAACTCTTGAAGATGGATGTTAACTGTGGATATTGTATCACAAACACAGTCCCTTTGATTGTTCAGAGATGTCAATAAACCTGCCGAAAGATGTAAACAACCATGCAAGAGCAGTGCCTATTAGATGGAGGGAGTGTGACAGCCGATCAGTTCCAGTCATTCCACCAGGAAGCAGGAACATGGCTTGTGTTGTCTGTAGTTCAATCATGCCTAATGCCTACAGAGTCAATAGCATGGTTTGATAGCGTCTGCATTGTTACCTTTTGCCAGGAAGGGCTCTCAACAAGGGAAGTGTCCAAGCATCTTGGAGTGAACCAAAGCAATGTTGTTCGGACATGGAGGAGACAGGAACTGTCGATGACATGCCTTACTCAGGCTCCTCAAGGGCTACTATGGCAGTGGATGACTGCTACCTACAGATTATGGCTCGGAGGAACCGTGACAGCAACACCACCATGTTTAAATAATAGTTTTCGTGCAGCCACATGACGTCATGTGACGACTCAAACTGTGTGCAATAGGCTGCATGATGAACAACTCCAATGATAAGGTCCATATTTGCAACCATGACACCATGCAGCACGGTACAGATGGGCCCAACAAAATACCGATTGGACCACTCGGGATTCGCATCATGTTCTCTTCACCAATGAGTGTTGCATATGCCTTCAACTAGACAATCGTTGGAGACATGTGGAGGCAACCTGGTCAGGCTGAATGCCTTAGACACACTGTCCAGCAAGCTGGAGGTTCCGTGCTGTTTTGGGGTGGTATTATATGTGGCTGACATATGCCACTTGTGGTCATGGAAGGAGCCATAATGGCTGTACGATACGTGAATGCCATCCTCCAACTGATAGTGGGACCATATTGGCAGCATATTTGTGAGGCATTCGTCTTCATGGACAACAATTTGCGCCCCCATAATGCACATCTTGTGAATGACTTCCTTCAGTATAATGACATTGCTCAACTAGAGTGGCCAGCATGTTCTCCAGACATGAACCGTATCGAACATGCCTGGGATGGATTGAAAAGGGCTGTTTATGGATGATGTGACCCACCAATCACTCTGAGGGATCTACGTCGAATCACCATTGAGGAGTGGGACAATCTCCACCAACAGTGCCTTTTTTAACTTGTGGATAGTATGCCATGATGAATAAAGGCATGCATCAGTGCAAGAGGATGTGCTATTGGGTATTAGCAATCTGGACCACTACCTCTGAAGGTCTCTCTGTGTGGTGGTACAACATGCAATGTGTGGTTTTCATGAGCAATAAAAAGTGTGGAAATGATGTTTATGTTGATCTCTATTCCTATTTTCTACATCTACATCTACATTTATACTCCGCAAGCCACCCAACGGTGTGTGGCGGAGGGCACTTTACGTGCCACTGTCATTACCTCCCTTTCCTGTTCCAGTCGCGTATGGTTCGCGGGAAGAACGACTGTCTGAAAGCCTCCATGCGCGCTCTAATCTCTCTAATTTTACATTCGTGATCTCCTCGGTAGGTATAAATAGGGGGAAACAATATATTCGATACCTCATCCAGAAACACACCCTCTCGAAACCTGGCGAGCAAGCTACACCACGATGCAGAGCGCCTCTCTTGCAGAGTCTGCCACTTGAGTTTGTTAAACATCTCCGTAACGCTATCACGGTTACCAAATAACCCTGTGACGAAACGTGCCGCTCTTCTTTGGATCTTCTCTATCTCCTCTGTCAACCCGATCTGGTACGGATCCCACACTGATGAGCAATACTCAAGTATAGGTCGAAAAAGTGTTGGTGGACTACATTTCCTAAGGACTCTCCCAATGAATCTCAACCTGGTACCCACCTTACCAACAATTAGTTTTATATGATCATTCCACTTCAAATCGTTCCGCACGCATACTCCCAGATATTTTACAGAAGTAACTGCTACCAGTGTTTGTTCCACTATCATATAATCATACAATAAAGGATCCTTTCTATGTATTCGCAATACTTACATTTGTCTATGTTAAGGGTCAGTTGCCACTCCCTGCACCAAGTGCCTATCCACTGCAGATCTTCCTGCATTTCGCTACAATTTTCTAATGCTGCAACTTCTCTGTATACTACAGCATCATCTGCGAAAAGCCGCATGGGACTTCCGACACTATCTACTAGGTCATTTATATATATTGTGAAAAGCAATGGTTCCATAACACTCCCCTGTGGCACGCCAGAGGTTACTTTAACGTCTGTAGACGTCTCTCCATTGATAACAACATGCTGTGTTCTGTTTGCTAAAAACTCTTCAATCCAGCCACACAGCTGGTCTGATATTCTGTAGGCTCTTACTTTGTTTATCAGGCGACAGTGCAGAACTGTATCGAACGCCTTCCGGAAGTCAAGAAAAATAGCATTTACCTGGGAGCCTGTATCTAATATTTTCTGGGTCTCATGAACAAATAAAGCGAGTTGGGTCTCACACAATCGCTGTTTCTGGAATCCATGTTGATTCCTACGTAGTAGATTCTGGGTTTCCAAAAACGACATGATACTCGAGCAAAAAACATGTTCTAAAATTCTACAACAGATTGACATCAGAGATATAGGTCTATAGTTTTGCGCATCTGCTTGATGACCCTTCTTGAAGACTGGGACTACCTGTGCTCTTTTCCAATCATTTGGAACCTTCCGTTCCTCTAGAGACTTGCGGTACACGGCTGTTAGAAGGGGGGCAAGTTCTTTCGCGTACTCTGTGTAGAATCGAATTGGTATCCTGTCAGGTCCAGTGGACTTTCCTCTGTTGAGTGATTCCAGTTGCTTTTCTATTCTGTGGACACTTATTTCGATGTCAGCCATTTTTTCATTTGTGCGAGGATTTAGAGAAGGAACTGCAGTGCGGTCTTCCTCTGTGAAACAGCTTTGGAAAAAGGTGTTTAGTATTTCAGCTTTACGCGTGTCATCCTCTGTTTCAATGCCATCATCATCCTGGAGTGTCTGGATATGCTGTTTCGAGCCACTTACTGATTTAACGTAAGACCAGAACTTCCTAGGATTTTCTGTCAAGTCGGCACATAAAATTTTACTTTCGAATTCACTGAACGCTTCACCCATAGCCCTCCTTACACTAACTTTGACATCGTTTAGCTTCTGTTTGTCTGAGAGGTTTTGGCTGCGTTTAAACTTAGAGTGAAGCTCGCTTTGCTTTCTGTACAGGTTCTGGATCTCTTGGAACTGAGATGATGCAAAACTTTTTTGATGTGTGTAATTGATGCATGAGAGACAATTATTACTACAAAGTACTAACTACAAGTCAGAAGAAATAAAGCAACTTTGTCATTTGTTATGAATTTATAAATCAAGAACATGCATTTAACAACTGCAAGCAAAATGGCAAAATGGAATGTGTTCACAGGACAATAAGGCAGATGTTGAGTCAGTATGACAACAGTTATCATGGCTTGGACATGTTTACATAAGGTAATAACATGTCCAAGCCATACAATTCAAAAGTACATGAAAGTATGTAACTGCTGTGATGGTATGACCAATTGGGACTGTGAAATCCAGAGTGACAGAAAATTGTCCATTAGTGTGGAATATGTGAAAACCTTAAGGACAGCGTGGCACCAAGTTCATAAGGCAATCATAATAGCTCTACAATAGTAGGAGCAAATGGGACTACGGAACACCAGTCTGCCAAATATTAGGTTGGTGCATAAGTTCATAGCATTTTTCCATATGTTTAATTAACACAACTACTACACATAGCAGAGACTTTAGCCATCAGTAATATATTCTCCTTAAGTATTTACAACACTCTGCTAATGCTGGGGCAATTTTTCAATTCTGCAACTATAGAAATCTTGTGGTTTTGAGATGAAGAACTCGTTGGGCCATGTACACAGTGCATTTTCATCTGGAAAATAAGTTCCTTGAAGGTTGTTCAACAGAGAGTGGAAAAGGTGAAAATCTGGGGGCACAAGATCAGGTGAATAAGGTGGGTACAGAACAACTTCCTAACCCAACTCGTACATACAGTTTTTGTTAGTCTTGCCAAATGGCGGGCATTATTGTGGAGTAGCATCACTTCACACAGTCTTCCTGGTCATTGTTCTTGTATTACATCTGCATGACATCTTAGTTGTTGACAATAAATGTCAGCAGTGGGTTACACCTTGGGGATGCAATTTGAAGTGCACCCTACTGTCGCTGTTCTGCCAGATGCATAGCATTAGCGCAAATCTTTGTTCAAGAAATTGCTGCTTTGTTTGGGCTCAACCATTCCTTTCTTTTCTTATGTTCACCAGTAACAATACAGTATAGCAATGGTCAATGTTGTTCATAAGCCAACTGATGACAAACAAGCAGAGATGCACGTATGACAGCTCACAGATTTTTTTTTTTTATTTTGGCTTTGAGAATATGATATCTGTATGCTTGATTTTAGAATCTCCCTCACTGCATGGAAATGTCACACAGTGGTCTAATGATGACAGCTCATCAGATCTGCCAATTCTTGAGTGCCCTGATAAGGATCATTGTGGATTAATGTGTTTAAATGATTTTCACCAGACATGGAAAGTCACTAATTTCAAAACTATACTCCTTAAAATGAGAAAACCTTTTCTTGCAATGCTCTGTCCAATGGCATTATCCTCACACATGGCACAAATGTTTCCAGCTGCCTCCACTGCTGTTGCCTCTCTATTCACAACTCAAACAGAAGGACATGTCGGAAGTGTTCTGATTTCTCCATTTGTCACTCCTTTTTCTAGTGTCCGCAGTTCAACTCAGTATCTCAAAATGACAATATGTAAACTCAAATAGCAGCAGTGAATTACAAATAATAAAATAGACCATCGATAAATACACTCATAGCAACTGGAATACCAGCATGCAAAACAAAGGGAATTTCAGTATCAGGAACTTTCTCAACTTGGTCATCACTTGTGTGGCCTATGATCAGCATTAGTGGAAAGCTACATGCCCATTCACTCTCCCAGTGGATTACCTACCAACCTGATGGATCAGCCACAAAGTGTAACTAAAGTGACAGAAGATTCTGGGTTTAACAGTTTCCATATGCTGTTTGGAGGAGTAGTAGAGAAGAAGAAGACAAGGAAAAAAGTGTAAATGGTAGTGTGGAAAAAAGTGCACTGTAGGGGGAGGAGGACAACTGTAGACAGGGTAGTGCTATGTCAGTTTAGTAGTTTACAGATTCAGCTGTAGATTCTAATTTGGAGGTCTGAATTTTCCGCAGTGGGGTAGACTGTTTTGACCTAAACATCAGACAGTTCTTTGTAGCCAGCCTACTGATATGTGTGCCACATATGTGCTGCAATAGTTCTGGCACAGCAGCATGTGATCTGGTGTTCTGCCATTAGTGGTCGACTGTGTTGCTAGATGATGTATCGCAATGCAGCATTTCCACAATTGCCTGCATCGCGAGAGCCTACCGTCTGTCACAAAAAGCCAAACGAGAAGGAATGTAAATGTGCCCAGTTCAGATGGTAGCATCATACCCTTGCAGTCACACCAGCTATCGGTCAAATGCACAGCTAAGCTACTTCAGCATCATGGAGCTGTGTAACCAACTAGGATAACCTACTGATCTATAAGCCATCAGCTAGCCATAATGGTTCTGAGCCTTTAACTGGATGCCAAGATGAGGCCTCCTAATTAGTGCCATCGCCTGACACTCCATCCACAGGAGATGCACTTGCTGCCTGCTAGCTTTGACTGGCACCTAGGCCACTACTGCAAAAGTACTTTATGGAAGGCATACCCTTGTTCCTGTTTCTGTTGAGTAAGTGTTTTTGACTCCACACTTGATGTTGTGCTGGAAAACCCAAACCGTAGGTGCTTGCACACCAGCTCTGCAGCCAGAACCAGCCAATGCATAACAACATGGTAATTGTTTGCAAAATCAATATTGACTCCTACTACAGATACATTTTCTTACCTACAGAAAGGTCAGAAAATATGAATATAAAACATTTTCCAAAATTTTATAACAGACTGATGCCAGTAATTTAGGCTTGTACTTGAATGCTAGAAGCTGGAAGGAATATATAGAAGGGCTGTACTGAATCTGTGACTTATCTTACAAGATAGGTTACAGGAAGACAAACTTACATTTCCAGCCTTAGATTTACAGAATGCTTTTCAGTGCTGATCAGTCTACACTCTTTGAAATTCTGAAGGTATCATGGATAAAATATAGGGAATGAAATGTTATTCACAACTTGTGCAGAAACTAGACTACAGTTATGAGAGTAGAAAGACTTGAAGCAAAGCAGTACCTGAGAAGGGAATGTGACAGGGTTATAGGCTATCCTGATGTTGTTCACTTTTTACAATGAGAAAGCGGTGAAAGGAACCAAGGATAAATTTGGAGAGGGAATTAATGTTCAGGGAGAAGAAATAAAAAGTTTGTAGTTTGCCAGTGATATTGTAATACTGTCAGAGACAACAAAGGACCTGGAAGAACAGTTGAGTGGAACAGAAGGGGTTATAAGATGAACATCTACAAAAGTAAAACAAGGGTAATGGAATGTCATCAAAGTAAATCAGGTGATGCTGAAGGAACTAGATTAAGAAGTTTGGCACTAAAAGTAGTAGATGTATTTTGCTATTTAGGCAGAAAAATAGCTGATTAAGGTCAATGAAGAGAGGCTGTAGCATGCAAAGAATGTCTGAAAAGAGGCATTTGTTAACATCGAATATGAATTTAGGCATTAGGGAATCATTCTGAAGGAATTTGTCTGGAGTCTAGCACTGTACAGAAGGGAAACATGAGTTTATAAGCAGTTACGAAGAATGGTTTGTGTGATAGAACACATCCTGAGGCAAGAAGTAATTGGAAATTTGGTAATTGCAAGATGTGTTCATTTGGGGAGGGGATGATTGTAGAGGAAGTCTGAGGGATGAATCCAGTAGGCAGATTTAGATGACTGTGAGTTTCTGTAATTACTTGTAGATTGAGATGCTTGAACAGGATAGACTAGTGCAGAGAGCTGCATCAAACCCGAATTTGGATTGAAGACCACAACAGCAGTTTGACAGCCTTTCTCAAAAATAGGATTGACTTGTACCATCACTTGGAATGCTTTGTTCCTCCTTTCAGCCTATGGCAGGCTGCTGGTAGGGGAGTAGCAAGTTCTTTTGCATACTCTATTATGTAGAAACATGTAGGTATCCCAATAGATCCATTTGCTTTTCCTCTGTTGAGCAAATATAGTTTTTTTCAATCTGATGGCCACTTATTGTGATGTATGTCATTTTATTGTTTGTGTGGTGATTGATAAGAGGAACTGTGGTACAAACTTCCTCAGTAAACAGTTTTGGAACAAAGAATTTAATATTTTGGCCTTCTCTCTGTCATCATCCATTTCAGAGCCTTTATGTTCACAGAATGTTTGAATAGATGGCTTTGATCTGTTTCAAGATTTCACATTAGACCAGAACTTCTTAGAATTTTCTGTCAGATCATTAGTTAGAATTTCTTATTTATGAGTTTGCTGAACATTTAATCCATTGCTTTCCGTATGGTAATTTTGCTTCACACTGATTTTGTTCATCTATGAGACTTTTCCTATGTTTAAATCCATTTCTGCTTCTGACATTCTCTACTTGTGCTCATTTTGGGTTCATTTAGCTCTTGTTTCAATAAAGCTTTGACTTTGCTGAAAGCTCTTTTTGTTTTCATAGCAACTTTCTGATATGTCTATTGAACCATTGGTGAGTCAGTCCCATCCCTCACATCACTTTTGCCTTGAAACAAAGTCACCAGACATGTGTAAATGGCAAAAGATAGCATTTTCTCTGTCAGACACCTCAATTTATGAACTAACAACTACATCTCCTGTAGAAAGAAAAGGTTGATGGGCATTGCTGAAGTACATGGCTAAGAGCTTCTGTTTTCAGTTACTGTTGATGAGTCACTCCTACAGTATTTACTAACCTGTGGGCAGTGATGATGAAGTATCATATTGTGACTCTTCAAGCTTTCCCGGTGGATGTGTTGTAAATAGTCTTCACGAGTTTGCTGCCGGATCACGTTGTGAAAATTCCACAATATTTCCTCGGAGCAACTGTCTGACATCTTCAGGTGGTTCAACCTTGCTGGAAGGTAAAGTTCACCAACTAGAGCATGCTAACCAAAAAAGTTTAAGTGTCAAAACTTTAGCTTATAGTTGTAATAGTCCCATAACTCTTGAAGTTCTATGTAGGTGTTATTTTGTATGATTGTTTGTTTTAGTTGTCAATCCAAAGACTGGTTTCATATCCCTATCCATGTTAGACTATCCTATCTAAGACTGTTAAACTTTGCATCACTATTGTAACTTATATCCATTTGAACCTGCTTGCCATATGCAAACCTTCATTGCTGTATTAAAACCTTCACTCTATGTTTCTTAGGCTCCACACTTTCCCCTGCCTGTACTTTTCATCACTGATGTTACAGTGCATTTGCAAAGAGTCACAATCAACAATATTACATGACAATTACAAAATCATGCGCAACATATTATCATTTCTTCTTGCTATGTAGCATCAGGACAACTCGTGTTATCATGCTTGGCGGTTGTGGCTATTTGCAAATGAACCAGTTGTATTATGTTTTAATACTGAACAATGAAGACAATGGTTGGATAATGGACATAGTGTCTGAAAGTATTCACCACAAATAAAGGATATTTCTCATTGCAACTTTGGCAGAATTACAAACAATAATTTTAATCATGATCTTTTTCAGAAAAGATTTTCTACTGCTATTCTATACTGTAAATCATTTTTGCTTCTGCTGTCATCAGTTATTTTGCTGCCCAAATAGCACTATTCATCTACTGTTTTTAGTGTTGCAGTTCCTAATCAAATTCCCTCAACATCATGAAACATAATTGAAGTACACACTGTCATCCTTCTTTCACTTTTATTGGTTTTCATCCTAAATATCTCTTTTCAAGACTTTATACATTCTGTTCAACTGATCTTCCATGTCCTTTGCAATCTCCAACAGAATCAGAATGACATTGGCAAACCTTAAAGTTTGTATTTTATCTCCTTGAACCATGATAGTAATTTCTTAATTACTTCTAGATTATATTATATCTATGTCTTAGGAGAAAAACAGCTACTTTGAAAACAAGCCACTGTTGCTTTTAGTATATTACTCACCTGCTGGTTTCTTTATTACTTGGTCTAGCATACTGTGTTGAGATTTTCAGTCCAACTGCAGAAAGTCTATCTTGTGCAACACTCTTCACCTCAAATAATTAACCACAAATACCATTAAGAAGTATTTACCTTGGTATGTATGTTAAGAATGCTCAGGCTTCTGCAAGATGTTCATCTATCAACCTCAACATTTGTATAAATATTTACTGTATCCATCTTTGATTATTATATTGTAGTTGATGATGTTTTTCCAAGTTTATATTATTATTATTATTATTATTATTGTGTTAACACTAATGACACCAATTGCATGTTATGATGCTCAAAGGTGGAATAAAACATTTGTATTTGTATTCTTATCCGCAAAAAATAATTATATGGTTCTGTAGCGTAAATATCTTTCTCAGTTTAGCTTCATCGCCTCAGAAAATGAAGGTGTATTGAGGACAGGTATGGAAAATATGCAAGCAGTTCTGTTTTCAGGCCAACACAGTTATGGAGATTTCCAAGTGCTAAGCAGGCTAACGGAGCTTTTTGGGTAACTTACCCACATGCTGTTGCCACATCAATATATTACCTTTAAAGTTGCCCAGCCTTATCCTGTGTATGCCCATTGATCTCTTATTTCTAGTACATGTCAGCTGTGGTTTTTATTTGAAATTGAACAGTATGAGTTTTTGTAAGATTAATGGTTTATTCATTTATTCCTTCACCCACAGACAAATTTCTTTATAGGGCTGTTACTTTTGTACATTATGCATTATAAATAACAAACGTATATAAGATAAGAGTAATGGAAGAAACAGGATACTGACATACATATGGTATGTGTCACTGGATTGCAGGATTAAAGAAGTGGAAGGGTTCTGATTCAAATAAAATAATGATTCACAAGAGTCATCCAATAATACACCTCAGCTTTTAGATTACATGCAATAATTTACAAACTATACATGTATGATGTTTCTTACAAATATATTCCTTTCTATTTAGCTACCTTGTTATTGTTGAAACTGATTACTTGTTTGTAATAATTCTTAATGTGTGGACTGGAAAGAACCTGGTGCCTTCATTCATATATAAGTGATCAAACAAATGCTCATTTCTGTGCACATAACTCCATTTCAGGGTACATTTATTCATTGTTATAGTAATGTTGTCCGATTAAATGTAATACACAAAACAATGTGAACCATCCAATTCTTCATTGTGTGGGAGTGGTCAACACTAGATGACGCCCCACAAGGCAAACCGGCATTCACTAAAACCCACACTACTTTTGCCATACCTGCCAGTATTTTATCCTGTTTATCAATCTTTAACAAACTCATCTGCAGTTTTGTTGGCATCACCTTCATAACAGATGAGCCTTGTGGCATGGCTTCATTTGCAACCATATAACCCAATTGAAACAAAATTCCACTGAGCTCAATGGTGCATTGCCGAAGATCGATTCTAGCATGACGTTGGTTGAGAAAATATAGCCTGAGAATCAATGAATGTCCTTCACCCACAGATGGCAAAACTTCCATACATTCCATAAACTTAGTTTCCCAATAGTAAGTACCATCATGCCCAATAACTCAGCACTGTTAGCACCAACCCCACATAATGTATGTCATGGTGGCCCAAGTCTCCTCCTGCTCACCAAGTCCAGATTGATAACGGACACATGTGCCCCATGTCCACAAGAAACCTCTGTTCTAGACCACTCACTAAGCCCACTAAACAGCATTCCATCTGTGCACTAACTTGTGTATTGTTAAGGTCTTTAGGACTGCTTTCCAACAGTTGAAGCATTCCTGTTTGAGTTTAATGACTGCTTATTCTGACGCTGCTTCCCATTCTTCCTTTTCAACAATCCAATGCTCAGTGATCCACTTCCCTACATGATTAAGACTCTGATTGCCTATGCGGTTTCTGCATATGGCTCTTACATTTACACCTGTAATATTTGACCTCTGAAGCCAAATCATGGTTATTTACCTATTGTTCTGTGACAAAATGTATCTCTTCCAATTACTCTGCAATTATAAGAGCTGCTGTTCTGTCACTAGGATTACCAGTGTGAACTCTTTGTAACATTTCTGGGTGTTTCTCTGCATGAAAATAGCTAATGCTCTGTTTTCTGCTTCCTGCAGTAATAGTTCCTTGGCCTCCACATTCTGGCTAGGCATCAAGATGAAGACAGGTTTGTGATGAAAACGACAACTGTAGTTTTTGACTTCTCGTTGTCCTGATTCTAAAACCTGCACAGAAACCAAAAGATATGCAAGTATGGGTAAATGAATTTATAATCTATGAGAGGAAATAGATAGGTGTGTGACATACAGAACTTTGTGTCAGTCTGGACAGCCTAAGTGGTAAGGCAACCACTTGCAAAAAGCTGGAAATCTGAGTTCAAGTCCTGGTCCAGCACAAATTTTCATATGTTGCTTTGGATAGCACATCTATACCTGTTACAGATAAGCTGGATTTTAGGAATGAATTTCACTTAAATTTATATTAGTCGTATGATGGATCTGGTCCAGGATGAGCAGAGGCTGGGTGTGGGTCATCAAGGTGAGCTGATCAGTACTCATAGCCAGTTACTTTTACATAACTTTATTCATAACACAATACAATACACCCACTCAAGCAGTCAACATTCCAGCGGCCTACTGATATGAATGTGAGATGCTCGGGCTCCAACTGGTGGCGACACAACCGTCAGCCAACAGAAAAGACCCACTTCTGTTTTGCTTGGCCAACTGTATTTGTGATTGACGAATTGCATATGTGGCATCAGCAGATGCTTGAAAGCACATATAGTGTTTGAGTATTCTACTTCTGTGCTCTTATGTTTGGTAAAATTTTATGAACAATACAGTCTAGATGTTTTATTGACTGTTATTTCTGGTTTTGTTCAGATTAGGCCGTCTTCAGATGTAACACTACAATGGAGGGAAGTAAAAACTTTTATTACTCTGTTTCACCCAAGCTAAGAGATATGTAGACGGGATAAAATATATTACCTAAAATACAGGATGTTACTGCAACTAGTGTCAGCTACTGTGTCGTTACCTAACAACAAATGCTGTCTTTATGTAATCTTAAAATTTTTCTTTTTTGGAGTAACATTTTTTTTTCTATTCCCAGAATGAATTTTTTACCCTCTCTGCTGCATAGACTGAATAACATTCCTTTCTAAACAGCTTCTTCTAGTTCATATCCTTTGACATATATATTGCAGTCTAATTTCTGTACATGTTTCAAATAACCTTTTCCTTCCAGTATTTTACTCTTGCTGACTTCAGAATTTCAAAGAGTGTATTCCAATCAACATTGTCAAAAGTCTCTTCTACATCTACAAACGCTATAACTTTAGATTTGTCTTTCTTCAATCTATCTTTTCAAATAAGTTATAGGGCTAGTATTTGTCTGGTGTTCCTACATTTCTTTGAAACCCAAACTGATTCTCCCCCAGGTCAGCTTTTCACCATTTGTTCCACTCTTCTGTTGATACTCATACTTGTTTGCACCTGGCTTCTCTGGTACTGAGATTATTACATTCTTCGTGTCTGCATGGAAACTGAAATGAGTCACATTAATTTAAAAAAAAAAAAAAAACTTATTGCTGTCCCATCACCCAGCTTTTGCGCCACTGTCGGGCCGTCATCTGATTTTGTGTTTTTACTGGAGTATGATACTTTAAAATTGTTCATTATATATCAGCATCAAAAATACAGCATAAATCACCAAGTAATTGACAATCGAGCATGGGATTGTGCAGTGTTGCCTGTGCACACAATATTACGGCAGCAGCAACAGCTGGTCCCTTTCTGTTCTGGATACATTCAAGCTCCCCCCCCAACCCCTGTGGGTCCAGGGGTTAGAATAGGGCTGAGGTATTCCTGCCTGTTGTACGAGGTGACTAAAAGGAGTTTCACACATTTCGGACTTTATGTGATGGTCCCCTGTAGGATTTGATCTCCATTCTTCAAAATTTTCACAAAGAGTGAGCCAATTTGGGAAGGGTGCCTTATAAGGTGCATTGTGTCCATCATGCATTGAGATCTTTAGCCCACTTTCTCATCATTGCATAGCAGTCCAGCTCTTTCTCCGTCTCTTGGGTGAGGACACCTTCCTGTGTGCGTTTTCCACCATGCACTATGCAGCATCGATTTCTGCGCCGACGATGACCATGGACTTCTTTGCACCTGATATCCAGCTTGGTAGCCAGTCCGTTGTAGTGGGGCTGCCATGTACCCTGTTGGTTGTAGCCCCCTGACCACACAGGGATGGCTCTGCTGATGCCTGCACCATTAACTCCCCACATATGCCAAGGGGTAGATGCACATCCTGTTGGGGCATCGGGACTCCCAGCAATGGCCATCCTGCCAGGTGGCCTTCACTGCAGCTGGGTGGCACCCATAGGGAGGGCCCCTTGTTGGAGTGGGTGGCATCAGGGCGGATGACACACAATGAAGCATAGTCCATCGTCTCTTGCTGGTGGTGGAACACCAGCAGTCTCTAAGCGATCACGAGCTCAATTCAACTCATAGAAGTATGACAAATTATTCTCCTCCCTGGCCACACCATGGGAGGAACGTCAGGCTAAGGATGGCAGCAGATCTTATTCGCCCCAGTACCTTGTATGTTCGAGAACTGATTGGGAATATTTCAAGACGATGAAGCCTCAGTTTTTTGTTGAGCATTTAGAGGACAAGTTTGGGGAGGTGGAAGGCTTGTCCAAAATGAGATCTGGGTCAGTCTTGATCAAAACGGCATCCTATGCCAAGTCATGGGAGTTACTCACTTGTGACAAGCTGGGAGATGTTTCTGTAACCATCACACCCTACAGGAGCTTAAATATAGTCCAGGGTATCATATTTCACAGAGACCTTCTTTTTCAGTCCGATGATGAGATGCACACCAATTTAGAGCAGTGAGGTGCATATTTCATCTGGCGTGTCCACCGGGATCCGAGGGATAATCAGGTTGCCACCGGTGCCTTCATCTTGGCCTTTTAGGGTGGTACATTGCCCTAGAAGGTCAAGGTGATGGTCTGCCAGTGTGATGTAAAGCCCTATATCCCTCCCCTGATGTGGTGCTTTAAGTGCTGGAACTTCGGCCATATGTCTTCCCGCTGTACTTCCAGCATCACATGCTGAGATTGCGGATGCCCATCACACCCCAATAATCCATGTGCCCCACCTCCCATCTGTGTCAACTGCGGAGAGCACCATTTGCCTTGCTCGCCTGACTGCAGGATTCTCCAGAAAGAAAGGAAAATCATGGAGTACAAGACCCTGGACCAACTGACTTACACTGAGGATAAGAGAAAATTTGAATGCCTGCATCCTGTGCGTATGACATCGTCTTACGCTGCTGCTACAACAGCTCTGGCACCATCAGCTCCGCCAACCCAGGTCACTTCTCAGAGCCAGGTTTCTTCTAGTGGGAAAGATGACACCCGCCAGTGGCTGAAGAGCCAAAAGCAGTTGGTCATAGGGATTCACGCTCATCATCAGTCCCGGAGCCTGAGCCAGTGAAGTCTTCCCAGCCAGGGAAACCCAAGGAGCAGCGAGAGAAATTCAAAAAGAAAACCCCTAAGACCAAGGAAATTGCAGTGGCACCCACACCACCGCTACCTACAAGCTCTGCAGCTGAGGATGGGGTGGAGATTTTGGCGTCCGCTGAGAACCTAGATCTCGTCAGACCCTCAGACACAATGGATATAGACTGCTCAGGCAATAAATCAGTGGCAGCAGGTGACTCTGAGGCGTAAACTGCCTCATTGAATGTTCCATGCCTTCCCAATCTCACAATGTCATCCTCGAGTGGAACTGTGGTGTTTTTTTCCAGCACCTGGCTGATCTATGGCAACTGTTAAGCTTTACACCTGCTATGTGCATTGCCCTCCAGGAAACCTGGTTGCCAGCAACGCGAACCCCTGGCCTCCGTGGCTATAAGGGATATTACAGGAACCACAGCAACTATAATGGAGTGTCAGGTGGAGGTTGCGTTTATGTCATAAACTCGGTCTGTAGTGAACATGGGCCCCCTCAAAACCCTCTTGAAGCTGTGGCTGTCAGAATAAGGATGACGCAGGCAATAACTGTCTGCAATGTATATCTTCCTCCAGATGGTGCAGTACCCCTGAATTTATTGGCTGCACTGATTGATCAACTCCCTAAACCTTTCCTACTTTTGGGAGATTTTAACGACCATAACCCCTTGTCGGGTGGTACCATGCTTACGGCTGAGGCAGAGATGTCGAAACTTTACTGTCGCAATTTGACCTCTGCCTCTTAAATACTGGGATCACCACACATTTCAGTGTGGCTCATGGTAGTTACTCGGCCATTGATTTATCACTTTGCAGCCCAGGACTTCTCCCATCTCTCCACTGGAGAGCACTTGACGGACCTGTGTGGTAGTGACTATTTCCTCATCTTCCTGTCGCTGCCCCAGCATCATGCACATGGATGACTGCCCAGATGGGCTTTGAACAAGGTGGACTGAAGAACTTTCACCTCTGCTGTCGCCACTGAATCTCCCCCACATGGTAACATCGATGTGATAGTTGAGCAGGTGACTAGCACAATTGTTTCTGCAGCCGAAAACGCGATCCCTCGCTCTTTAGGGTGCCCGAGGCATAAGGCAGTCCCTTGGTGGTCGCCGGAAGTCGCTGAAGCAATTACAGAGCATCGGCAAGCTCTACAGCTGCATAAGAGGCACCCTTCCCTGGAGCACATCATAGCCTTTAAACAGCTCTGTGCCCGTGTTGACTACCTTATCAAACAATGGAAGAAGGTGTGTTGGGAGAGGTACGTCTCCACCATTGGGTGCCACAAGTCACCTTCCCAAGTCTGGGCAAAGATCAAATGTCTCTTCGGGTACCAGGCCCCCACAGCTGTCACCAGTGTTACCATAAGTGGCGAGTTATGTATCAACCCAAATGTGATTGCTGAGCACTTTGCTTGAGCCTCTGCATCAGAGAATTACCCCCCAGCCTTTCGTACACTCAAACGGCGGCTGGAAGGGAACATCCTCTCATTCACTACATGCTGCAGTGAATCCTATAATACCCCATTTACAGAGTGGGAGCTCCTCAGTGCCCATGAACATTGCCCTGACACAGAACCTGGGCCTGATTGCATCCACAGCCGGATGATTAAACATCTCTCATCTGACTACAAGTGACATTTTCTCATCATCTTCAACCAGCTCTGGTGCGATGGCATCTTTCCATCTCAAGCACCATCATTCCGGTACTCAAACCCGGTAAAAACTCACTTGATGTGGATAGCTATCAGCCAATTAGCCTCACGAACTTTCTTTGTAAGCTGCTGGAATGTATGGTATGTCGGCGGTTGGGTTGGATCCTCGAGTCACATGGCTTGCTGGCTCCATGTCAGGGCGGCTTCCGCTAGGTTTGCTCTACCACTGATACTCTTGTGTCCATCGACTCTGCCATCTGAACAGCCTTTTCTAGATGGCAACATCTGATTGCTGTCTTTTTTGACTTACATAAAGCATATGACACGACTTGGCGACATTGTATCCTTGCTACATCGTATGGGTGGGGTCTCCGGGGACCACTCCCAATTTTTATCCAAAACTTCCTGTTGCTCGGTACTTTCCTTGTCCAAGTTGATTACTCCCATAGTTCCATCCATATCCAGGAGAATGGAGTCCTGCAGGGCTCTGAACTGAGTGTCTCTCTATTTTTAGTGGCTATTAATGGTCTAGCAGCAGCTGTCGGGCCCTCTGTCTCACCTTCTCTGTATGCAGATGACTTCTGCATTTCATACTGCTGCTCCAGTACTGTTGTTGCTGAGCGGCACCTCCAGGGAGCCATCCACAAGGTGCAGTCATGGGGTCTAGCCCATGGCTTCCAGTTTCCAACTGCAAAGTCGTGTGTCATGTACGTCTGTTGGCGTCGTACTGTTCATCCGGAACCCGAACTTTACCTTAATGACGATCCACTCACTGTAGTGAGACATATCAATTCCTAGGACTGCAATGCTCAATTGATTTGGCTCCCCCATCTTCATCAGCTTAAGCAGAAGTGCTGGCAGCACCTCAATGCCCTCCGCTGCCTGAGCAACACCAATTGGGGTGTAGATCGCTGTACGCTGCTGCAGCTCTACAGAGCCCTTGAATTTACTATGGGAGTGTGGTTTATGGTTCAGCAGCTCCTTCAGCTTTGCATTAATTTGACCCTGTGCCTCACTGTGAGGTTTGATTAGCGACAGGAGCTTTTAGGACGAGTCCGGTGACCAGCTTACTGGTGGAGCCTGGTGTTCGTTCACTGCAGATCAACCGTGCACAACTGCTCGCCAGTTATGCAGCACACATTCATAGTTGCCCTGAGCATCCGAATTACTGTCTCCTTTTCCTGCCCGCGGCAGTCCATCTCCCACATCAGCGGCCGAGATCGGGGCTAACAATTGTGGTTCACGTGTGCTTCTCTCCGAAGTGGAGTCCTTTCCTTTACCACCTCTACTTGTGGTCCATTCACGTACGCCTCCATGGTGTCACTTCCTCTTGATTCTTGACATGTTCTGGGGCTCTGAAGTTGTTTACACTGATGGCTCAATGGCTGATGGTCACGTAGGCTTCGCATATGTTCATGGAGGACATATTAAGCAGCACTCCTTGCCAGTTGGCTGCAGTGTTTTCACTGCAGAGCTGGCGGCCATATCTCGTATTCTTGAGTACATCCACTCATGCCCTGGTGAGTCATTTCTCCTGTGTACTGACTCATTGAGCAGCCTACAAGCTATCGACCAGTGCTACTCTCGCCATCCTCTGGTAGCGTCCATTTAGGAGTCCATCTATGCCCTGGAACAGTCCCGCCTTTCTGTGGTGTTTGTGTGGACCCCAGGACACACTGGAATCCGTGGCAATGAACTTGCTGACAGGCTGTTTGGCTCTGTTTTGTATGAAACTGTATATGAATCATTTTTACAAATCCTATGAATTGAGACCATGGGACCTGCATCACACTGCACTACTCACACTACTCTCACAACTTGGGATGACATTCTAACAGGCTACTAATAAAATCCTTTCTCTAATGTTTTCCAGTGCTGTTTAGGTGGCTGTGACATAAAACTGGATATTCACTATGATAGCACATGTAAAATTTTACCAGTGTGCTACAGTATTACAAAAATGAACGCATTGGTAACATCACACCCAGCTCCGACTCTTTTCATACACTTTCATAATAAATTTGCTCATGTACTCACTTTTTTTGCTACCTCTTATAGCCTTTTGATGTACAAGAGTAGTAATCATAACTAAATTGAATGTATTAAGTTTACATGTATAAATTGAACTGTTTACGTGTATTTAAATTTTGTAATTAGTAGTTTAACATTGTGTGTGTGTGTGTGTGAGAGAGAGAGAGAGAGGGGGGGGGGGGGGGGGGAGGGGGGAGAGAGAAGAAAAGAAGAAGAAGATGGTAACAGCAGGAACTGAACCAATTCAATACCAATGAGTTAGAGAGCATTTTACCTTTTCCTATGGCCCACTCAAACAAAATATTTTAGGCACTTGAATGAGGCATTTACTTGCTTCTACTCACAGAGTTTGAGCCAAATCAATGAGCCTTGTCCCAAGAGTGTGAGCCAGATTGGATCCCTGTCTCATCTCTTCCCCATGTTATATTTAAATTTGAGTAGGTTAGCCACACTTTTTAACTCTCACTTCCTCATCTGAAGTTCTACTGGGAAAGTGTCTATTTAACACATCATCTACAGAATTCGCTACATTGCTTACACATTAGTTTACATGAACTTTCAAGCAAAAATACTGATCAGGTGATGTGAGAAATGGAACACCCGTAGTGCCGGAAGGGATGACGTCACATCAAGGTACGCACAGTCAGAAACGGACAGCTGTATCCACTGCCTGAGTTGATTGTAGCACAGCTGGCCATAGTTTCAGCACTCACCATTGGTTTCTAGTGATGTGGAGAGAGTGCTATAAAGACTGTATTTTTACATTTTATGTGCATACCAATATACATTTGAAGAGAAATGGCATGATTTAAGTGTGATATTTACAGTGTGCTGTAACACATTAGCAAATGATTATTGGCTGCCTTTGGATGTCCAAATTTGAAATGTTCATAGCAGCTGTAACTTTTTTTATATGGCAATAAAAATGAATTTGTCACACCAATACAACATTTCTTTCTAGGAATAATGATACAAGTGTCATTGACTGTGATAACATTGGAGGCTTTGACTCCAAATGGCCTACTGTGGTGCTCGCCCATGGTTGGATGAGTAAAAGTAGTGATCTGGACCACATAAAGAATGGTAAGGAGTTCCAATAATGATATTTAGTTACCAGTTAACATAATAGAAATCAATTCTTTTCTATTCTGCTCAGACAAGTATTGCACTGCAACTGGATTTAAATATTTATCCTGTCTTTTATTTCATATCATTTATTCATTCAGATACAATGCAATACCATATTGATGTCATCAAATAAACACACAGTTTGATGTAATAAAGAGTATCCACTGCAATAAAAGTTATTGAGACATATTTGAATACTTTCTTCAATATTTTGCATCATTTACGATAGTCATTTGACCATTTCACAATGCCATCTTTCAGTAGCTACTTTCGACCAACCAGTGGTCTTCTCCAAACTAAAGGCATCTGTCACAAGTGGTTTTCATCACATTGTCAAGTGTTATTGAGAAAACAACAGAAACTACTTGCAACATGTGCCTTCAGTCTGAAGATTGTGATAGTGATTTTTTATTAGTTCCATAAATTACCTTTTGTACGTGTATGCACTTGTTATATAGGACATGTCATTTTGCTTACATCTAGACAATACACATATAATAGACTACACGTTAATAACATACATCAGCTTGCACAGTATGTACTTAATGCTAAATGATTGACACCAGAGTTAAAAATACATTTTTGTGAATCTTATATTGTACATGAATATAATAGAGGGAGACATTCCACGTGGGAACAATATATCTAAAAACAAAAATGATGTAACTTACCAAACGAAAGCATTGGTATGTTGATAGAGACACAAACACACCCACAAAATTCAAGCTTTCGCAGCCCACGGTTGCTTCATCAGGAAAGAGGGAAGGAGAGGGAAAGACGAAAGGATGTGGGTTTTAAGGGAGAGAGTAAGGAGTAATTCCAATCCCGGGAGTGGAAAGACTTACCTTAGGGGGAAAAAAGGACAGGTATATACTCGCACACACACACATATCCATCCGCACATATACAGACACAAGCAGCTGGTGTCTGTATATGTGTGGATGGATATGTGTGCGTGTGTACGAGTGTATACCTGTCCTTTTTTCCCCCTAAGGTAAGTCTTTCCACTCCCAGGATTTGAATGACTCTTTACCCTCTCCCTTAAAACCCACATCCTTTCGTCTTTCCCTCTCCTTCCCTCTTTCCTGATGAAGCAATCGTGGGTTGTGAAAGCTTGAATTTTGTGTGTGTGTTTGTTTGTGTCTCTATCAACATACCAACACTTATATTGTACATGAGTAGTTTTAATTCTAGTTTAGTTCCTTGCACTAATTTGTAATTCTAGTCTATCTTAATATTGTACATTGTGTTCATCATTCATGGTATGAACTTCTCCTCACTATCTGCTTCTGTATTCAGACACACTGTAGAGTTCTTCTTCTTTCAAAAACCTTTTTAGGGATGCAGGCAACATATTCTCAGTTTTTAGGTTTAGTAATGCTTGTATTAATTTTACACCAATGTATTTAGGTACTTTTTCAAAAATTTGAAGTCTGTGTGAAATGCATTGCAATTGTTTTCTGTTCATTGTGTTATGAGGAGAAACAGTTTCACTGGTCTGTAGTTTTGTGGGATCTTGTAATGCAGTCATAATGCCCTTGAATAAATATAATGATGGAAACATCAAAATATTTAGTCATTTGGAATAGTGAGCTTAAAAGATGACATTGTGAAATTATAATGTGAGTGTGTCATCAGAAAGTATAAAAAGTAAAAGAACATGTAATCAGTCACTTAATCTCTATGGAGTACATCATTTTTTTCCAATTTCAGGATATAAGCTAAACTTGAACTTTGTGAGACACAATGCAGATAAAAATACAGTTTGATTTGATAACAAAACATAAGTCCAAAATAATACACAATATATGAAGTGGGACGGTCTTGGGCAGTTCTCTGCCAGGTGTTACCAGCGATCTTCTTGATGTCTTTGCCCCATCTGTCTGGTGGTCTTCCTCTAGGCCTCCAGTGTCCGAGAGAGCACCGGAGGCCTGGTGGAAGACCACCAGACAGATGGGACAAAGACATCAAGAAGATCGCTGGTAACAACACCTGGCAGAGAACTGCCCAAGACCGTCCCACTTGGAGAAGACTGCTGAAAGCCTACCTGAATCCACGACTCGAAGAGGTCGCATCATTTAATGATTGAATTGGCTGATGATGATGATGATGATATGAAGGCTAGTATAACAGAAGCAGAAAAAATTATTGCATAATTACATGACATTAACACCTCATGTAAATAATGATGCCATAGATCTTTCTGTAAGATTCAACAACTATTTATTGCATTTGGTGCAAGTAATCACTCACACCATAGAAGCAGTTTACCATGAGATATTTGAAATCTGTGTTCTTGAACACAGTAATCTTCTTAATTGCTTTTGTAGAATCAAGGAGCTGCTTGTACAGTCAAATACCCAATGTGTTCAAATGTCTATGTGTGATGGCTTTATTTACCCTTATTACATGGATGTTTTTGCGTGTATGGATGTTGATCCAAAGCAGTTCTCAACTTATCCTAATTTTATGCTAATTACATTTTTTTTAATATAGAACCAAGAAAAAGAGGAGTATCTTCAGCTGAACAAGCATTTTAATCTGCAACTTTTTGTAATAATTCTTTCTTTGTCCAGTGAAAAATGTATTGAGATCTGCTGCCCCCAGATTGTGATCACATACACAACTGCACAGTGGAAATATGAAAAATGTATAGCTTTTACACAGTTTATGCTGCACATTTTTCAGACTAAATGTAAAGCAAAGCAGACAGGGTTCAGTTGATTTGTGAGATGTAGAATATGGATGTTCTAGTCTAAACTTTCATCAAGATTAGAACACAAGATTTTAGTGGTAGTTGTCATTTCTGTTTACTGGTTATTAATACTAAATGGGTTCTTGCTGTGATCCTGTTTTTCTGAAACAAATAAAATTGATTTTTGAATGATTTAAGTCAGGAAATTTGTATCACACCAGTTTTGTATGTACTCTTAGAGCTCTATTAGTAGTACTTGGAAATGCCTGATCTAGGTTCCTTATTACAGCACTTGTATCATCGGCAAAGAATGTAATTTGAACATTATTTGTATGGACCCTAATGTCAACAATATAAGAACAGAAAAGGAGGGTTCCATGATATTTTCTATCACTTTTGAGAAGGGTGACACTAACGATGAGACCGAGCGAGGTGGCGCAGTGGTCAGCACACTGGACTCGCATTTGGGAGGACGATGGTTCAATCCCGTCTCCGGGCATCCTGATTTAGGTTTTCCGTGATTTCCCTAAATCGCTTCAGGCAAATGCCAGGATGGTTCCTTTGAAAGGGCACGGCCAATTTCCTTCCCCATCCTTCCCTCACCCGAGCTTGCACTCCATCTTTAATGACCTCGTTGTTGATGGGACGTTAAACACTAATCTCCTCCTCCTCCTCTAACAATGAGAGGAGGTATCCCCCCAAAAAAGAAAAGGAGGGATTATTTTTAAAAGCTGTATATATTCAGATTGCTTACAAAACAACTTTATCTCCTTCAGAGTACTCTCCATTACAACTAAGTCATTTGTCTCAGTGATACTTCCACTGTTCAAAATATTTTTTGTAGTCATCTTTAGAAATTTCTAACAGCTCATCTCATTTTTTCTTGACTTCTCAATGTTGTCAAATGGGTCTCCTTTCATACCCCTTTTCATGCATGGAAATAAGAAAAAGTTGCGTGGAGCCAAGTCAGGCAAATAAAGTATGTGGGACAGTGGAACCATGCCATTTTTAGTCAAAAACTGTCTAACACAGATGGCCGTGTGTGCAAGTGCATTGTTGTGATGGAAGAACCAGTCTCCTGGCTGCCACAAATCGGGTCTTTTTCGAGAAACACTATTGGACAACCTTCTTAAAAGTTCCAAGTATAAGGTCTGATTGATTGTCTGACCTGGGGGAACAAACTCTGATTGAACTACGTCTTGGCATCAAAAGAGCAAATCAGCATTGTTTTGATATTTGATTTGGCATGATGACATTTTTTTGGATGGGGTGGCTTGACGGTCGTTTGTTTCTGGGTCACAACCATAGCACCATGACTCAGCACCAGTCATGAACCTTGACAGAAAATCTGGATCAGTTTCAAGCTGTTGTTTCAAAGCATGACATGTTTCAACTCCATTTGATTGTCAGTCAGAACCCACCATGAAACAAACTTGACAGCAACCCTTTTCATTCCCAGGTCTTCCACCAATCTCTGACAGTTGGTCAATTGTCTATCAATGGTTTGTGAGCACAAGCTCTTGATTTTTTCAATATTTTTGTTGATTTGGGCAGTTGGTGGACGTCCAGAATGAAGTTTGTCATTAATCGACATGTCGCCATTTTTAAATTGAGCAAACGACTCATACACTCGAGTTTTTCCCACAGCATCATCTTGGCAAGCTGTTTTCAACATTAAAACAGCTTCAGAAGCATTATTATTGAATAGAAAACACATGTGCACATTGTTCATTTAAACTTGTCATCATAAAAAATGAAACAAGAATGAAACAGCACTAGCAAAACCAATCACTGCAGATGAACAGAACAAGTAAGGTCAACAAGACAGGTGGCACTGAACTGGCAATGAGTTGCACTATATGCACCTAGTGGCAGAAATGCGTAATACACGGGGTCTGCCCATGGCATTGTTATTCAGTTTTTTTTAACCCCCTCATACACATTCATAGTTACCCTTTTCTAAGATATCTCCCTTTTTGTACAGGCACTTTATTTCAGATACATTTGAAAGCTCTTGAAGAGATGGATACAGTCCTGTAACACATTTTAATGTTGGCAGTGAAACTATTTTGCAGAAGTATGCCAGAATCATATCCAAACCGAATGGCATGTCGACCATAATGAACTGTTGTGGTGTAAACACTGACAAATTTATCTTTCATGCAAGGCACTGTTATTACATGCAGCAAGAAATAGGCCTAAACTACTAAGATTAAACAGATTTCTGCTTGGACCTTCTGCATACTGAAGTGACAAAAGTCACAGGATACTCCCTAATAATCATGTTGGACCCCTTTTGCCCAGAATAGTGCAGCAACTAGATGTGGCATGGACTCAACAAGTCACTGGAAGTTCCCTGCAGAAATACTGAGCCACACTGCCTCTATAGCAATCCATAAGTGCAAAATGGTTGCTGGTGCAGGATTTTGTGTAAAAACTGACCTCTCAATTACATCCAATATATGTTCAATGGGATTCATATAGGGCAATCTGGGTGGCCAAGTAATTCACTCGAATTGTCCAGAATGTTCTTCAAACCAACTGCTATTAGTTCCGTCCCTGTGACAGTTCCATTGTTGTTTGGGAACATGAAGTCCATGAATGGCTGCAAATGGTCTCCATGTAGCCAAACATACCACTTCCAGTTCAATTGGACCAGAGAACCCAGTCTGTTCCATATAAACACAGCCCATATTATTATGTAACCAGCACCATCCTGCATGGTGTCTTGTTGACAAGTAGGGTCCGTAGCTTCATGGGGTCTGTGCCACTCTTGAACCCTACCATCAGCTCTTACAAACTGAAGTTGAACTTGTCTGACTAGGTTACGGTTTTTCAGTCGTGTAAGGTCCAACTGATATGGTGATGAGCGCAGGAGAAGTGCTGCAGATGGTGTCGTGCTGTTAGGAAACGAACTCGGTCATCTGCTGCCATAGCCCATTAACGCCAAATTTCGTCATACTGTCCTAATGGATACATTCATCGTACATCCTGCATTGATTTCAGTGGTTATTTCATGCAGAGGTGCTTGTCTGTTAGCACTGACAGCTCAAGCAAACACCACCTCTTTCGGTTATTGAGTGGAGGCCATCAGCTACAGCGTTGTTCCATGGTGAGAGATAATCTTTGAAATTTGGTATTCTCGGCACACTTTTGGCATTGTGGATCTTGGAATATTGAGTCCCCTAACCATTTCTGAAATGGAATGTCCCATGCATGTAGCTCCAACTACCATTTCACTTTCAAAGTATGTCAGTTCTCATTGTGCGGCCTAATCATTTCGGAAACCATTTCATCTGTATTGCCTGAGTACAAATGACAGCCCCACTAATGCACTGCCCTTGTGTATTGTATACCTCATGTATGCAATACTGCCACCATCTGTATATGTGCTCCTGCCACCATCTGTATATGTGCATATTGCTGTCCCATGACTTTTGTCACCTCAGTGTAAATGACATAAATATGGGGACAGACACAATTTTTGTATCTTCTAGCATATCACAGAAAAACTTATGAAGACAATTTCAGATGTGTATTCATACTATTGTCAAAGTGAACAACATTTGTGACTCATGCCAAAGTGAACAACATTTGTGGGAAAAAGTAAACAATCAAAATGCTAGATACAATGATGGTGACCTGTCATGAGAGACCTCAATAGCCACTTGCAGCCATCCTACCTTTTCAGTTCTAGCACATTTCTCAAACATTTTATGAACAGTTTCAGTGCCAACATTAACTAGATTTATAAAACGGTGCTCATTTTTTCAAGAGCTTCTGAATGTGATTTCAAAGAACTGTGTTATTCTATAAAATAAAAAAAATCTTGATTCAGTATTTTAGTTATTACAAGAGTTAAAAGTATTAACCAAGTAATAAAATTGCGTGCCCCTCCATATACCATATTTACTCGAATCTAAGCCGCACTTGAATCTAAGCCGCACCTGAAAAATGAGACTCGAAATCAAGGAAAAAAAAAATTCTCAAATCTAAGTGGCACCTGAAATCTGAGACTCGAAATTCAAGGGGAGAAAAAAGTTTTAGGCCGCACCTCCAAATCGAAACAAAGTTGGTCCATTGTAATATGAGACACAATTTAGGTCGAATGAATGACGATGCAGCTACAGTAGTTTGGTTCGAGTCGTAAGCTTAGCAGTTAAGCTTTACCAGGTAGCCATGGCTATGCGTCAGGCACTCCATCCGTATTTATACGGGTACCCTTCCTTTTTCATGCGCTTCGTCTGGTTTGAATCGATTGCTTATTTTGCTTTGATCTGATAAGTGCCATTTTCTTTCTTATAGGTGTTTACATCACTCTAAGCTGAAAATGCATTACTGTACTGCGTCATGCATTGTTTGTCGCATTCTGATAGTTCTTGTTTACGGCCTGTCGCCGCTCGCGGCATGGCTTGCTTTTGTGCGTGCTACCGCCGCTTACAATAATAAAAAAGAGAGGAATTGTCTCATAACCGAAACAACGGCAAGAGACTCCTATTTGTTGTTACTTACACTGCTGCTTTCTTTGATAATGATCAACAAGAACCAAATAATAGACTGTGTATGATAGAACATAGTCCTGAACGAGAGTCAGGCGAAAATTTTTCTCCGTTTGAAAATCTTTGCAGCCGCTTCTTTAGTACATCAAATTCTGCACAGAAATTAGAGTCACCTTAGATTTAAAAATCTAGTCAGTTGCTGTGCTTCATTTCTGACTGTATCACTATTAGGCATAAGAATAATACGAATATAAACATGAAACAATACGTATATTCTTCCGCGTTTGCTGTTGTCTCACTCTAGTTTCGTAGTTTATTAGGCAGACAGGATTTAAATGAGATAGCAGCAAACACAAAATAATACATGGCAAAATGTTTATATTCGTATTATTCTTATAGTGAAGAGAATACGGCATGTGATTCACATTTCATCAGGTTCCTATTAGCAACCATCTCTTCTCACAGGTAGGAAAAAATTCAGAATGTAGAGTTGGCCATATTGACAAACATCCCAAACAGTCTTGCCAGTCGGATTTTCGTATTACATTGAAATTCTGCTACATTCGAAGATGGACAATACGGAATTTGTATTTACTTCATTGAATAATGTATGAAAATACAGTGGTCGAAACTCGGGGCGGAGAAAAAAGCTCATCTTTCACCTTTTTTTTTTTTTTAATTTATTTACTGACGCAGAGGTTTTGGCGCCAGTATTTATCTTTGTGCCTACAAAGCATGCCTATGTAGCGCTACATATATTCGACGGCAGAAGTTAGCTGTGGTGGCACCTACCAACATTTTTCAGAACTTCCGCTTGCTTTGTACTCGATTCTAAGCTGCAGGCGGTTTTTTGGATTACAAAAACCGGAAAAAAGTGCTGCTTAGATTCGAGTAAATATGGTACTATTATTTGCCAAAAACCTTGCTTCGCTTGCCATGTATATACATTGCATGATGAAAAAAGTGAAATACCCAGATGTGTAGAAGGAAATGAAATGAAGCTACATGGTTTGAGAGGGTATGCGGCATTATTTCAGTGATCGCAATCCTGAGAAAAATTTGCAAATAACTTGTAAGTATGAGCCCAATATCCATATTATATTGTACTACCCCTGGCCAGGATGCATGTACTAATTTTGTTGGGAAGGGTGTCATGCAGCCATTGTAACCCCTCCCACAGCAAATGGGCTCACAACTGTTGTAATGGTGGTCCTTGATATCCTGGATGCCAGCACTGAGCTGGAGTTGATTTGTGAGCTGGTATCACACATAACATTGATGACAGATTTGGAGATCTTTCTGACCACAAGAGCAACTCAACATCACACAGACAGTTCATAGAAATGTGCATAGTGTATGGATGAGCATTGCCCTGATGAAAAATGACGCCATGTTACTAACACGTGAGCAGTAATACATGAGATTGTATGATGTCTGTGCCATGCCATTGTGCCTTTTGAGTTCCCTGAATCACTATCAGCCATAACCTGTAGTCGTACCCAATGGCTCCCCACACAGCGTCCCCATGTCATTCATAGTGATCACTCGATGTTTGATCCAGTTTGTGCCCCTAGTATAGCTTATCAGGCCTAGTAAAAACACTAAACAAGAGCAAAGTTAATGAATCCTAGTGATTGTTGTACTTGTTACAGAGAATTGCAAATCTAATCTTTTACATTCTTATTGAAGGTGCTTATGTGTATGAAGTTAGATTGACATCTGACCATGTCTTCTTGGTGCTATACATTTTTTTGGTAGGTAGTGTATTTACTGTGTTCAAGGTTGAACAGAATTGAGTAAATCCTCACACTGTAAACAAAAGCCAGAACTACTTGAGCATAGGAACATCTGCAAATACCAAAGAAAGCGCAATATTCCTCTCAGTTTTTATACCAGTGATATAAATTAAGAACAAAGTCATAAGTTCAGGATTTTAGATTTAAAATATAAATATGCCAACCAGCTTCTCACACTTTGGTGCAGGAAAGGGTTCCATCAATACATCTGCAGCCATGCCCCCTGTTATGTGATACTACAGTATCAGTGCATTGTCTTGGAGAATTTGACACATAAAATGAGTCTTTATGTGACTACCTGAGTTTCTCCTGGTATATACAATTTTCAAACAACTTACAGGTATTCATCCAGGTAAAATTTTCAGTGACTGCCGATACTTAGGTGAGAATACACCCACCCATTTTCAAGGCAACTGTCTTGGAAATGGCGAGGTGTACTCCCACCAAAATACCAGCAGTCGCTGAAAATATTACCTGGATGAATACCCATAAGTCGTTTGAAAATTTATGTGACTATGTTATGTCTATGAGCGAAAAATTTGGTGGTATGCTAACTTTCCAGCAGACTGATTATCATTAAGAAGCAGATGTTTGACTGATCCCTCTATCCTGGTTCTTTCATAAATGTTGGCACATAAAGTAATCCCTTTATTGCTTCAATGAGGCTCATGTTGTCAGCTTCTATAGATGAAAGAGTAATGGTTCCTACTTGCATGAATACCATGAGGTCAGTGCTCTGGAAAATCTGATGTTGTAACCTATGTGTGGTGCCCTATCAATTTCGGCATTCCCCAGTCAGCTTGTACAAAACTGGAAGGTTCTCTCCTTAATCCTTGATATAGACCAACGTCTTGTCAGTCATTCCTTTATGATATCTTAGGATTTGCAGTGCAGCTTGACTATGAACAATGTTGTGATTGTTATTGTGCCTGCTTTACTTGTTGACTGTATATAATATGCCAGGTGATTTTGCTGCAGCAATGTACATCAGGCTCCAACCAATTCTTTGACAGTAAGATGAATGTTGTTTCTTGCAGTGACAGCTGCTGAGTCCAATTTCCATACAGTTGCTAACATAATCCTTACAGGCATGTATTTAGTCCTCTCTGAATTGATGTAAGTCTTCTTTGATGTGGTTACTTTGACATAACATAAATATGTAATCTGAATAATTGATCTCAGTGCAGAGGAATACCTTATTTCCCAAAGCTCTTTGACATTGAATCTGGAAGAAAGCTTGTCCTTGATTTGCTTCATCCTGTTTGGCTCCACAGAAACAATTACAATGCCATTAACATAAATAACCAGGAAGACAGGACATTTTCCTTCACTATTCACATAGGTACAAGGGTGTGCAGTCATTGGTTGCAGTGCAGTTGATTTTATAGTTACATTCAGTTTGGCGTGCCAAACCTGCCATGTGGAATCCATAAATGACTTTTCTCAGTGTACACACTTTTGTCACCAGGTTTCAGGACTTAAAGCATATCATGTGCCTTATTGACTGTGGTAGTCTTTCTCAGCTTGTGTCATGCTTTCTAAGATTTCAAGCAGCAACTCTATCTCTTCCATGCAAGATTCTGCATGAATGTCACCTTTAAGATATGCAGTTGTTATATCCGACCGAGAAACACTCCAAATACAAGTTTGACTGATAGAGCTGTCAGTAGTCTAAATTACACAATAATTGTAAGCCTTGCAAACCTTCCCATGCATGTTACTTCTGCAAAGTGTACCAACAAAATGTTATGACTGCCACTAATTTACTCAAATTGAAAATTATCCTTCTACAATTTATCAGACTACTTCCTCACAAGAATGTAAGTTGCTGATAACTTTAGTATTTGTCTTGTATAAATCCTGACTGTGTCAGAATATACACAGCTGACAAGGGTGTCCATAAAGTTAAATAAATGTTCTGTTTGAAGTATTTGATAGTAACGGCAACTGAATAGTACAGTAGGAGCCAGTGGCTTAATTTGAAATAGTTGTTTTCTCCTACTGTACATGTATAAAATGATCTAGAAGTAATTTTTATAATGATTAGTTTGAGCATACTTTGCAGAAGAAGTCAGCAGTGTTTGCTTCTGCCTGTTAATGTATCTAAATCTACATACATATTCTGCAAGACACCATACGATGCATGATGGAGGGTACCCTGTACCACTACTTGTCATTTCCTCTCTTGTCCCACTCACAAATAGAGCAAGGGAAAAATGACTGTCTGTATGGTTCTGTATGAGCCCTAATTTCTTGTATCTTATCTTTGTACTCCTTACGCATAATGTATAATACTGAAGGCTGTCCTTCATGAGGGAATTTTCAGAAGTATTTGGCAAGATTCAAATAAATGATCCCCACAAATGAAACAATCCTAGTGATAACTACTAAAGTATTTGCTACAAAGTTCCAGAGTTCTAAGCAGTGGAGTGCATATAGTACTATCTAGTTAAGCTAGCTAAAACCCAAAATTTTCAGCAGTGAGATTTTTGGCATAAACTCAAGTGTACGTCACAGCAGACAGGAACTAAAATCTACTGAGACAGAAACTGAAGCTGCATGTAAGATTGATGAGCTAGACTCAGTGTTGACGGTGTTCATAAACTTATAATTAGGTCTTCCTGTCTGTTGTCAGACTCAATTCTGGACATAACTGAGAGCTTTAGGAAAACATCTCAGCTCACTAGCATGTAGATTTCCCAATCACACCTTCATCACTGGAAGAGATTTTAATCATCAAAAATTCATTGAAAACATTACAGAAAATAGCATGACAAAACATCCTGCACACCAGTACTAAAGAAAGAAATGGGGAATTTCATCCAGTCCAAAAGAAAATTTTTAAGGTACCCGAAAGCCACACTTTTCACAACTTTTCTGATTATGTTGATTCATGGTTTGAAAAATCGTGTCAGCAACATGACAAGCACTAGTGGTCGCTGTAAAGTTCCATTACAAGTAGTAACATACTGTAGACAGAACTGGATGTTTACAAGTGGAAGTAAACTGTGTGCCATACACAGCCATATAACATGGCACATAACAGTGGATGTAAAAAGATCCTGAGAGGGACTGGAGACAATTCTCACTCCTTTTAATTTTCAAACCCAACAGGAATTGTGAATTGCTTCTGTTACTGAATACAGATCTATCTCAATCAATTTCTGAGTGAAGAATGAGAATTGCATGCAATTGACATTTGGAGTTGTCTACCAGGCAAAAAGCCCTTGCTAACAACGGCATATAAAGCTGTATATCTTTAATGGACCAGACAACATTGAACATTGAGAAACAGCTGAAATCATTAAAACTGGAGAAAGCTCCTATCACAGTAGCCCCTTATCAGAATGAAATTTTCACTGTGCAGTGGGCACTGATATGAATCTTCCTTGCAGATTAAAACTGTGTGCCAGACCGAGACTCGGACTCGGGGCCTTCACCTCGTAGGCAAGTACTCTACCATCTGAGCTACCCAAGCACGACTCGCGGCCTGTCCTCACAGCTTCACTTCTGCCAGTACCTTGTCTCCTGCCTTCCAAACTTCACAGAAACTCTCCTGTGAAACTTGCAGAACTAGCACTCCTGGAAGAAAGGATATTCTGGAGACATGGATTTTCCACAGCCTGGAGGATGTTTCCAGAATGAAATATTCACTCTGCAGCACAGTGTGCACTAATATGAAACTTCCTGACAGATGAAAACTGTGTGCTGGACTGAGACTTGAACTTGAGACCTTTGCCCTATACCACTTGCCCACAAGGCAAAGGCCCTGAGTTCGAGTCTCGGTCCAGCACACAGTTTTAATCTGCCAGGAAGTTTCAGCCCCTTATCTGTTAGAAGGTCCGTGCAACAGACAAGCAAGATGGGCTGCCGACCTCCCTTCAAGAGCTCAGATCAAAACATCACCAGAGGATGTAAACATAAATAAACTTTCCACATAAATACAACACTACTTCGTGAATGGCCATGTGGCAGAGATCCAACAATTGGAACTAATGTGACTATGTGTAGCACTCTGCCGAATTGGTATTATAAGGATGCCAGCAGAGTCAGACCAGCAGTGTGTACCTACAGCTAGGACAGCTCTGGCTAATATCTGTGTGGGCTCTAGCCTAGTAGACACTCACCATAGCTTTCAGTAGAAAATTGTATTTTGTTGCCCACTTTGTAATTGTATAGAGTAGAATTTTGGTTATTACTTCTTTTCATTGTTTTGTACTCTTATCTGGCTTTTTCCACCACAACAATTGTTGTGCATCTTGTTGTTCTTGCATTTGGAAATTAGTGTATGCCAAGATCTTGCAGGCAATATTAATAGTAACCTCAGACTTTTTGCAGATGATGCAGTTATTTATGATGAAGTACTATCGGAAAGAAGCAGCATAAATGTTCAGTCAGATCTTGATATGATTTAAAAATGGTGCAAAGATTGGCAACTTGCTTTAAATGTTCAGAAATGTAAAATTGTGCAATTCACAAAAAAGTGGTATCCTGTGACTATAATATTAATGAGTCACTGTTTGAATCAACCAAATCATACAAATACCAGGGTGTAACATTTTGTAAGGACATGAAATGGAATGATCACATCAGCTCAGTTGTGGGTAAAGCTGGTGGTAGATTTCGGTTTATTGGTAGAGTGCTGGGGAAGTGCAATCACTCTACAATGGAGATTGCCTACAAATCACTCGTATAACTGGTTCTGAAACACTGCTCAAGTGTGGGGACCTGTATCAAATAGGACTAAAGGGGACATTGGAGGGATACAGAGAAAGGCAGCATGAATGATCATAGGTTTGTTTGATCTGTGGGAGTGTCACAGAGATACTTAAGGAACTGAACTCAAAGACTCTTGAAGATAGACGCAAACTATGCCAAGGAAGTCTCTTAAGAAAGTTTCAAGAGCCAGGTTTAAATGATGACTCTAGGAATATACTGCAATTCCCTATGTATCACTCACATAGGGATTGTGAAGATAAGATTAGAAAAATTACAGCACACACAAAGACATTCAAACAATCATTCTTCCCGCACTCTGCATGTGAATGGAATGGGAGGAAATGCTAATAACTGGTACAATGGTATGTACCCTCTACCATGCACCTCACGGTGGTTTCCAGAGTATAGATGGAGATGTAGAACAGTAGGAGGAGGGCTGGCAGCACATCAGCCTTCTCCTCATGTGCAGTGTCCAAGCAGGGTGCAACAGCAGACCACAGCTTTGGCTTGCATCGGGATGACTGCATCTGGGTGTCAGACTCAGCAAGTAGGTGGCACCGTCACCATCACCATCAGCTTTTTGTGGTTTCACTGGAACTCAATAGACTGTCATTCCCTCTTGTACTGGAGACACTGACAGAATGGTGACATGACTGATCTGAATGTGAAGTCCACAAGCCCTGCTATTTAAGCAGTGTAGCCTGCACCTATGATGCTGTGGCTCTAGGCAGGTGAATGCAGTTTCTCTGGTTGACTGAACTTGTCGGCATTACTGACCTTGTTTTAGTGGCTCAATAATTATTCTGGGTTATTGAGTTTGGGCCCTTCAGCAGTATTTGACTATTGCAGTAGCGCTCTGATAGTTGGAGTTTGAGAGTGTTACTTCATACTGCCCTGTAATGATGTATTTTGTTCTTGCTCTTTTGCTAGCACACTCACAGGTTTTTTGGCATTGCTTGACTGGTGCCTTGCCTTCTGCTACATTGGTAGTGCACCGTGTTGACATTAATTGCCACACCGGGTTCATGCTGGCATTCTTGTCTCTGAGCTTGTCAAGTAGAAACTTGGAAAAATTTATGCATGGACACTGTATTCATTCTGGGGTGCAACACTCCTCCATTCCACAAAAAATTTGCCCTGAGTTTTCCTTGGATTTTGCCAGTTAGAAGGCTGAGATAGATGTTGGCAGGAAGGTGCATGGGACAAGTCATATAGTGGCAATGATCACAGGGTAAGAGCTATAGGGTAGGGATACGAGCACAGAGAGAGCATAGGGTCTAACCAGGATTGAGCTGCTGATCACTACATTGAAGACAGGGGTAGTACTGAGCGACAAGGCATGTACTCCTGAGTTGTGTTTTGGAGAGATCAGCAGTACCAGGGTTGGATGTGGTGGCCTGGGAAACCTACTTTTGAACTAGACTGGTGGGATAATTATGTTCATTGAAGGCTGAGGTGAGAATGGTGGCATACTGCTGTAAAGAGTCTGCATCTGAACAAGTATGTTTGCCTCAAACACCAAGGCTGTATGTGAAGTAACATTTGATGTAGAAAGGACGGTAACTATTAAAATGTAAGTACTGTTGTTTCTTAGTAGGTTTAATATGAACAGAAGTGTCTAGCTGACCCACAGTGAGGATGAGGTCAACATCAAAGAAAGTGGCATGGGATTCAGAATAGGACCATGGGAAATTTGATTTGGAGGATATGTTTAGAGATTTCAAAATATTTAACAGGTCAACCTCAACATGAGTTCATTTGGCAAAGATGTCATCGATCTATCAAAACCAGACCAGGGACTGAAGGCTTCTGGGTCCAGGAAATGGTTGGCATAGGAAGAGCCATCCTGGTTCTCATGATGATCATTCCTTTTACTTGTGTGTTGCCTGCACCTCAGAGGTAAAGTAGTTGTTTGTAAGTTTTCTTTTTTTTTTGGGGGGGGGGGAGGGGGAGGGAGGTAATTCTATTTTTTCTGGTGAGCTTACTTTATTTACTTTTAGTCTACTGTCCCAGGAGACAATTCCACAACACAACATAATGTGAAAAAAGGCATCATCACCAACATCCTTGTCTTTATCTCAACTCAGTGGGAGATACTTCTAAGAGAAAAACATGCTGAACTGCATTTCTTGGTCAGTTTATCTATTTTTATCTTGTTATCCATTTGAATCCCAAGGCATTGTACATTCAGCCTCTCATTTAATATTTGCCTGTTTGATATTCCAAGTACAGATGCTCATCCAGAATTATGCTAAGACCTGTAATTGTTTTTTGAAGGGAATCCTGAAGACTGCAATAGCTGGCAAGTGTGAGAATTATCCCTCAGTTAGCTTATCAGCTCATGAATCAAGTTGCTGACAAGAATGATATACAGAAAAATGGAAAAGAAAATTGAGGATCTATTAGATGACGATTAGTTGGTTTTTTTTTTTTTTAATTTTCTTTTTTATGTTGAATCATCAGTCTTCTGACTGGGGTGATGTAACCTGCCACGAATTCCTCTCCTGTGCCAACCTTTTCATCTCAGCAGCACTTGCAACTTACGTCCTCCGTTACTTGCTGGATGTATCCCAGTCACTGTCATCCTCTACAGTTTTTAGCCTCTACAGTTCCTTCTAGTTCCTTGGAAATATTCCCTGATACCTCAACAGATGTCCTAATCATCTTCTCCCTTCTTCTTGTCAATGTTTTCCATATATTCCTTTCCTCATCAATTCTGCAGAGAAACTCTACGTTCCTTACCTTATCAGTCCACCTAATTTTCAACCTGTCACACCACATCTCAAATGTTTCAACTCTCTTCTGTTTTCCCACAGTAGTGTCTCACTGCCATGCAATGCTTTGCTCAAAATATACATTCTCAGAAATTTCTTCGTCATATTAAAACCTATGTTTGACATTAGTTGATTTGTCCTGGCCATGAATGCACATTTTCCCAATGTTAGTCTGCTTTGTATGTCATCCTTGCTCCATCTGTCATGGGTTATTTTGCTGCCAAGGTTGCAGTATTTCTTAACTTCACCTGCTTTGCGATCATCAATTCTAATGTTAAGTCTCTCATTTCTGTTACTTCTCATTATTTTCATCTTTCTTCATGTACTCTCAATCTATATTCTGTACTCATGAGACTGTTCATGCCATTCATTTGATCCTGTAATTCTTCTTCACTTCAATTGAGAATAGCAATATCATCAGAGAATGACTTTTCTGGAGACTAGAAATCTACTCTGTAGGAATCAGCATGGGTTAAAAAAAAACGGTCATGTGAAACCCAGCTCGCGCTATTCGTCCACGAGACTCAGAGGGCCATAGACACGGGTTCACAGGAAGATGCCGTGTTTCTTGACTTCCGCAAGGCATTCAATACAGTTCCCCACAGTCGTTTAATGAACAAAGTAAGAGCATATGGACTATCAGACCAGTTTGTGATTGGACTGAAGAGTTCCTAGATAACAGAACGCAGCATGTCATTCTCAATGGAGAGAAGTCTTCCGAAGTAAAAGTGATTTCAAGTGTGCCGCAGGAGAGTGTCATAGGACCGTTGCTATTTGCAATATACATAAATGACCTTGTGGATGACATCAGAAGTTCACTGAGGCTTTTTGCAGATGATGCTGTGGTATATCGAGAGGTTGTAACAATGGAAAATTGTACTGAAATACAGGAGGATCTGCAGCGAAATGACGCATGGTGCAGGGAATGGCAATTCAATCTCAATGTAGACAAGCGTAATGTGCTGCGAATACATAGAAAGATAGATCCCTTATCATTTAGCTACAATATAGCAGGTCAGCAACTGGAAGCAGTTAATTCCATAAATTATCTGGGAGTACGCATTCGGAGTGATTTAAAATGGAATGATCATATAAAGTTGATCATCGGCAAAGCAGATGCGCGACTGAGATTCATTGGAAGAATCCTAAGGAAATGCAATCCGAAAACAAAGGAAGTAGGATACAGTACGCCTGTTCGCCCACTGCTTGAATACTGCTCAGCGGTGTGGGATCCGTACCAGATAGGGTTGATAGAAGAGATAGAGAAGATCCAACGGAGAGCAGTGCACTTCATTACAGGATCATTTAGTAATCATGAAAGCGTTACGGAGATGATAGATAAACTCCAGTGGAAGACTCTGCAGGAGAGACGCTCAGTAGCTTGGTACGGGCTTTTGTTAAAGTTTCGAGAATATACGTTCACTGAAGAGTCAAGCAGTATATTGCTCCCTCCTATGTATATCTCGTGAAGAGACCATGAGGATAAAATCAGGGAGATTAGAGCCCACACAGAAGCATACCGACAATCCTTCTTTCCACGAACAATACGAGACTGGAATAGAAGGGAGAACCGATAGAGGTACTCAGGGTACCCTCTGCCACACACCGTCAGGTGGCTTGCAGAGTATGAATGTAGATGTAGATGTAGAATTTTAACATCAGTATGCTGTCACCTTGAATTTTAATGCCACTCATGAACATTTCTTTTATTTCTTCATTGCTTCTTTGATGCATAAATTGAACAGCAGAGGCAAAAGACTGCATCCCTGTCTTATCCCTTTTTCACTCTTTTTGTCTGCTCTTGGTTCCTCGTGGTTCTTGTGGATATTGTATATTACCCATCTTTCTCAATAGCTTACCCTGTTTTTGTCAAGCTTTCCGACAGCTTGCGCCGTTTTACATTGTCAGATACTTTTTCTAGGTTCAATGAACATGTTTTGATTTTTCTTCAGCCTTGCTTCCATTATCAACTGCAACATCAGAACTGCTTTTCTAAAGCCAAACTGACTGTCATCTAACTGATCCTCAATTTTCTTTTCCATCCACCTGTATATTATTCTTGTCCATAACTTGGGTGCATGAGCTCCTAAGCTGATTGTGTGACAATCCTATCACTTGTCAGCTCTTGCAATCTTGGGAACTGTGTGATATTAATTTTGTTGCCACTTCCCACAATGATTTTAGTAATTCCAATGGAATGTTCTATATCCCTATTTACCTTGGTTGATTTTAAGTCATCCAAAGCCTTTCTGAATTCTAATTCTAGGATTGGATCCCCTATCCTCTTCCTTATCAATTCCCATTTTTTCTTCTATCAAGTCATCAGATGAGTCCTCACCTTCATACAGGCCCTCAGTGTACACTTTCTGCCTGTCCACTCTCCTCTCTGCATTTAGCAGTGGAATTCCCACTGCAATCTTAATGTTATAGTGCTTTTAATTTTACTGAAAGTTATTTTGACTTTTCTAAATTCTGAGTCATTTCTTTTTTGATTTTTCCACATTTTCATGTAGCCATGTCACCTTAGCTTCCCTGCACTTCCTATTTATGTCATCCTTAATTGACATTTAATTCTATATTCCTGAATTTCCTGGAACATTTTTGTACTTCCTTCTTTCAACGATCAACTGAAGTATTTCTTCTGTTACCAATGGTTTCTTTGCAGTTAACTTCATTGTGCCTAAGTTATTCTCTCCAGCTTATAAGCGTAAAGTTGATTAAGGTGAGTCAGAAGGAATCAAGTGGTTGAGATAACGTTCAGCAGCAGGCAGACCAAGTACATGGGAGATGTTGGTATAGATGGAGGTGGCATCAATGGTGACAACTAGGTGTGGGCTGAGAGGGAGTTGGGCACAAATTTCAGATGATCTAGGAATTGGATGGTGCCTTTAATATAGGAAAGGAGTATTTGTACTATGGGTTGCAGGTGTTGATCAGCTAACACAGATATACACTATGTGATCAAAAGTATCCAGACACCTGGCTGAAAATGACTTAACAAGTTTGCGGCGCCCTCCATCGGTAATGCTGGAATTCAATATGATGTTGGCTCACCCTAAGCCTTGATGACAGCTTCCACCCTTGCAGGCATACGTTCAATCAGGTGCTGGAAGGTTTCTTGGGGAATGGCAGCCCATTCTTCACAGAGTGCTGCACTGAGAAGAGGTGTCGATGTCGGTCGGTGAGGCCTGGCATGAAATCGGTGTTCCAAAACATCCTAAGGGTGTTCTATAGGATTCAGGTCAGGACTCGGTGCAGGCCAGTCCATCACAGGGATGTTATTATCATGTAACCACTCCATCACAGGCCATGCATTATGAACAGGTGCTCAATCGTGTTGAAAGATGCAATCGCCATCCCTGAATTGCTCTTCAGCAGTGGGAAGCAAGAAGATGATAAAAACATCAATGTAGGCCTGTGCTGTGATAGTGCCACACAAAACAACAAGGGGTGCAAGCCCCTCCATGAAAAACATGACCACACCATAACACCACCGCCTCCAAATTTTACTATTGGCACTACACACACTGGCAGATGACATTCACTGGGCATTCGCCATACCCACACCAGGCCAGCAGATCGCCACATTGTGTATCATGATTCGTCGCTCCACACATGTTTCTCCACTGTTCAGACATCCAATATTTATGCTCCTTACACCAAGCAAGTGTAATTTGGCATTTACCGGAGTGATGTGTGGTTTATGGGCAGCCGCTTGACCATGAAATCCAAGTTTTCTCACCTCCTACCAAACTGTCATAGCACATGCAGTGGATCCTGATGCAGTTAGCAATTCCTGTGTGATGGTCTGGATTGATGTCTGCCTATTACACATTATAATCCTCTTCAACTACTGGCAGTCTGTGTCAGTCAACAGACAAGGTTGGCCTGTATGCTTTTGTGCAGTACGTATCCGTTCACGTTTCCACTTCACTATCACATCAGAAACAGTGGACCTAGGGATATTTAGGAGTGTGGAAATCTCATGTATAGATGTATGACACAAGTCACACCCAATCACCTGACCACGTTTGAAGTCCATGAGTTCCAGGGAGCACCCCATTCTGCTCTCTGGTGATGTCTAATAACTACTGAGGTCGCTGATGTGGAGTACCTGGCACTAGGTGGCAGCACAATGCACGTAATATGAAAAAGTATGTTTTTGGGGGTGTCCGGATACTTTTGATCATATAGTGTACGTTTGGTGGATGCTTTGAAGGCAGCAACTATGGGGCAGCCAGGGTGATTTGGTTTGTGTATTTCAGGAAGAAGGTTAAAGTTGGGAGTGTGTGATTTGGGTGGGGTAAGGAGTTCTATGGATTGAGTTGTTAGTCACTATGAGGAGCCTAGCTTTCAAGGAGGAAGTGCAGATCAGTTTTGATTCCAGAGATGGGTCCTTAATGGCAGTACATAGTGGTGTCAGAAAGCTGGCATAGATCCTTGCTTACATAATCACATCAGTCAAGTACCATAGTAGTAGGTCGCTTGCCAGTGGGGAGGTTGGTGATGGTGTCATCAATTTTTAGGGAATGAAGAACTTAAGAGTTCCACAGGAGGCAGCATATGGTCATATTGTAGGGAATGAGAAAGGAGTGTGAAGCAATGATGGATGTTAGGAGTTCTTGGAACTCTTGTAAGGGCTTAGTTTGAGGTAGTGGTGCTGGATAAAACTGCGATCATGGTCTGAAGTGGTCGAAGCCAAGTTAAATGTTAAGTTTTCTGTTGAATAGGTTTCGGGATTGTGTTGCAAAGTGATATTTCCATTCAATATTACATATGAAGGAAAGTAGTTCCTTTGCCTCCCAACCTGTCTCATAAGTCTCACCTGACTCAGGATTCTAGGCAACTTTTCCATAAGTCTCCCCATTTTGTAAACCTTACCACTCCTTTTCCTTCATTCCTCTTGCTGTTGCTTTAACCTTTCTGCCACTGGCTCCAAATGCTTGAACATTTCCTTAACTTTTATGTGTGTTCTTCTGTCACCACTTGGTGAGTAGATTTTTTTATCCATCCAACTTATATTATATTTTCAAAAATTGCTAATTTTTGCTGACACATTAGCTCTTGAGGGCATCATTCCTTCTAATGCAATCCCCTTGTCAGTCTTTGTTGTCATCTGTCTTGTTCAGACTGTCATCTGTTTTTGACCTTTTGTGCTAGTTTGCTCATTTATTTATTCCTACCACCATTTTTAGTACTGATTTTGACATGCTTGGACTGGTCTGTTGTCATTTCCGAATTTTCATGTAATGCTTTGTTTGCTGCATGGCCTTCTTCCGATTGTCTTTTGCTGATTTATTTGAAAATTTGACAGTAGTTTTCTTCATTGCATAGCAACTTGAAGAGGTGTGGCCAAGTAACCAGGATTTTGTACCCTAACTCCATATGACATCTCGGTGGCAATACCACACAAACAAACATCAAAAACTCTATTTTCGTCTTCCTGCAGTAAGACACTATTGGTTTCTGAATTTTGTGTCAGTTTGTATGTCTGCACACTAATATTCCAGTTTATAGCTGAAAAGACCTGTACCAATTCATTATGTTATTGCATGAGAGTCCTCAGTTTTTCTCTGAAGAACCTTGTGCTATTTTGCTTGTGATAATGCTAACGCAAACCGTAGGCCAACCGTTGGAATGTTTGTGCCTTACTAAGAACTTCATGAGGGAAAACTTATACTTTAGCTACGCCTGTTCATTGTAAATTAACCACACAAGGAGAAGTCTCATCTGACCAACCACACAATGTGGTAGTAGCCCTAATATCATTGTATTGAAGTAGTTCAGAAGCAGGCTGGTTACTGATCAGTTCGAACAACATGCAACTGTTACGGACATGCTTCAGGAACTCAAATGGGAATCCCTATAGGGAAGGCAACATCCTTTTTGAGGAATACTATTGAGAAAATTTACAGAACCGGCACTTTAAACTGACTCAGGGTTGCTACAGGTTCTGAAAATCAGGGGAATTTTGAACTTATCAGGAAAATTAGGGAATTATCAGGGAAATTTGAGGAAAAAAAACCCTGAAAAAATCCCATGTCTCAGTAGATGAAATGATTTGTTAACTGAGGTGTCATGCATCGTCACTGGCTGGGTGCAGTTGAGTACGTTCGCCGCTTCTCTATTCCCTCATTCCTACTGCTTCTTCCCTTCCTACCACTCCCTTCAGCTTGCAGTCAGTGCTGCCACCACTTCTTGCCGCAAGCCTAGCAGCTACCGACAAGAGGCAGGGAGGTGTCAACAGTGGTTTGTTTGGGTCTGATTCTCAGTGCCTGAGTTGTGTCTGAGTGATTCTGTGAATGTGTGTGTGCTCTCATTTTCTCACAAAAGCTATGGCTGAAAATTGGTTGTGATTGTCTTTTCTACATGTCTGTCTGTGGCTCAGCAATCATCTTTGTGATGAGTTGCTACCTATTCTCATTATTATTGTTTCTCAGAGTATTTGAAGAAGTTATCTGTTGCATAGATTGATCATGTGGTCTCATTTCATCAACATGCTGTCGGTGGCTCGTGATCAGCTGGCCACACAAGTGGATTTCTGTGATAGGCCAAACTGGAGGTCATTTCTGTGGGTATCTGTAATGGATCATGCCGGCCAATCTGAAGCCATTCGATTCCCACTAAAGTGCAGCCCCTGCCTGTCAGATCTAGTCTCTTCAATCTGCCTGTAGGCCGGTTCTGTTTGTGTGTGGCATAATGCAGCAGATTTTCATGGTTTATCCATGGACCCAGGACTGCAGTGCTCCTCACCAGGCCAGGGGCCATGGATGATGGATTTCAGGAATTGAAACTGTCTCACCACAAGTATGTTGTACAGTCTGGTGTTTTATAGACATTTTATTTGTTCTAGTGCATTTTGGCAGTTCAAAAGTAGTTTATATGTTAGAAAGTGTGGATGATAAGAAGCAGAAAATTGTGTCACTCATTGGTGATTTGTATGCTCTGAAAAATCAATTATACCTGTAAAATAATAGATATAACACTGTGGGTAATGACCAATAATAATGAACATTGTAAAATGAACAGTTTATTGGCAGTCACCTACAGCATTGGTTTACACAGTTCTTCCCTACCTTATGCATGTCTTTCAAGAGGCCTACTTGTGTCTGAGGTTATTTCTGAAATCAGTGAAGGTATTTTAAATCTCTCTTGCAACTCCAAGGAAATGCATATTTTTGCCACCAATTGTGCTTCATTTTATTGAAATTAAAGTGGTCATGAAACACATATACCATTTGGCTTGCTTTCTACATTTAAAAACAGTTCAATACAAAAGATGTTGATGTTAGTGCTTAAGATTTTTGCTCACATCAGGAAACACCATTTTTTTTAAAGCTAGTTCCTCATTTATATTTAAATTTTAAATATGTCTGCTTGTGTCTGTAGATGTGTGGATGGATATGTGTGTGCGTGCGAGTGTATACCCGTCCTTTTTTCCCCCTAAGGTAAGTCTTTCCGCTCCCGGGATTGGAATGACTCCTTACCCTCTCCCTTAAAACCCACATCCTTTCGTCTTTCCCTCTCCTTCCCTCTTTCCTGATGAGGCAACAGTTTGTTGTGAAAGCTTGAATTTTGTGTGTATGTATGTGTCTGTTTGTGTTTCTATCGACCTGCCAGCGCTTTCGTATGGTAAGTCACATCATCTTTGTTTTTTTAAAAAAAAGGTTGCTTCGTCAGGAAAGAGGGAAGGAGAGGGAAAGACGAAAGGATGTGGGTTTTAAGGGAGAGGGTAAGGAGTCATTCCAATCCCGGGAGCGGAAAGACTTACATTAGGGGGAAAAAAGGACGGGTATATACTCACACACACACACACACCCATATCCATCCGCACATACACAGACACAAGCAGACGTAACTATATATATATACATCCTTTCTCCACGTCATTGCCCAATGGGACTCAAAAATATCTTATGCCAGGTGTCTAAATCATATAAAAATACTATATGTGGCTGGCACACCCTTGGTACATGGCAACTCATGCCCTAACACTCCACTGCTGTCAGACATGTCTGTTTGCAATTCCCCCTTAAATGGCAATGAATCTGAAGGTGCCTCTGACCTGACAAGGGTAACTTTAAGGTCACGATGAATGTCTCTATGTCGTCCTTCCATGGCCAAGCAAGATACACACATAAACCAAAAAACTATCAATAAAAAATATTCACTTACTGCATCACATTGTGCTTTCACTTTGAGACAATGTACAAAGGCTGCAGATGTGGTAGCAAGAAGTAGTTGAGATAACTGTTACTGCTGCCACCAAATGTAGCAGTGTCAGAGTATTTGGCGACCACTTCGTGATATCAAATGTAGTGGCCCGAGCAGACCAAGCTGTGGTGTGTGGGAGTTGTCAGGCTTTGCCAGGAGGCATTAGTAACATAGATAGGGATATCTGGAATGACATTCTGTTGTCAGTGTGAATACACAGGGTAATGTAAATACTGCATAGCATCATGCAGCGAGAGGACCTCAGCGCACACTGAGGAGAACTGCTGATCCACCTCGTTGGCGAGTCATGGTGCTAGTGCCACAAGTCACTGAACACTGGCTATCTTGGAGATACGTGGGTGCCAGTGGGGAAGATAAATAGGCACTGTCTGTTATAAGATTTTTGACAGCACAAGTCAGCCTACGCCTCAGTGCGCTCGTAGATGGCCCATCATGCTTTTAATTGAGCATAGCTGACAGTGTAATCCAGGGAGATGGTTGTCATGTAGGACAGTCACCACGAACAACCCTCTGTAGGAGGATGTCCAAATAGGCTGCAATGGCAGACCATGGCTTTGGCATACATTGAGGTGGTTGTAGACCACATCGATCAGCTTGTCATGGCTTTACTGCAACTCAGTAGACTGTTATTCTCTCTGGTACTTGTGTCATGGACAGAATGGTGGCATGACTAAATGTGAATGTGAGCTCTAAAAGCCCAATTATTTAAGCAGCATAACCTGCACCTGTGACATGGTGGCTCTAATTGGATGAGCACATTTGTTCTGGTTATTGGACTTTTCAACATTCCATGCCTCATTGCTGTGGCTCAATAATTATTCTGGGTTTTTGAGCTCAGGTCTTTCAACAGCATGTGACTGTTGCAGTGGCCCTCTTGTGCTCACAACTACAGAATGTTACTTCACACTGTCCTGTTATGATGTACTGCATGGTTTTCTGTTTTGCTTCCTTGCTCGCAATTTGTGTAGCGACACTCCATGTTTACATACTGATTGGCACACTGGGTATAAATTTGCCTGCTTGACTCTGAACTTGCTGAGTCAAAACTTCAAAAAATTTAGGTGTATGTGATGAACTCATTCTTGAGTGGAACAATATTGTGTAAAGTACATTACTGTAGAACTCACAAACTTTTTCAGGATCTTGAATTCCTACACTCACTTCTCAATTGCAGCTAAACAGTGGTTTGCATATTCATAATATACAAGTCAATAAAATAATTTTCATGCACATTTTGCTTCCTTGTCAATGGTCCAGAGAGGAATTATGTAACAAGTTGTTATGTAACATAGTGTAAAAGTGGAAATATCTACTAACCCATAAGGAAATTTTGAAACACCTTATTAACCAGTCCTTCTACAAATTATCTTATTGTGTAAATTCAGAGTTTGTAAATTCCTGTTAACTGCATAGGAAGCAGCAATGTTCATTATAAAGCTATATGCCAAGGTGTTCAGCATTGTAAATGAGATTCAGTTGTTGCAGATGTTTTCCTTGAAAAATACCCATGTATTCAAATAAATAATTAGCTACTTGTACAAGATAAACAGCAGTAACTTAATATAAAGCAGGAAGCAGTAGCTGCTTTCTGAGTTTTGTCTTTTCTGCCATTTGCCTTGGTTACATTTGTTGTTGTTGTTGTCTTCAGTCCTGAGACTGGTTTGATGCAGCTCTCCATGCCACTCTATCCTGTGCAAGCTTCTTCATCTCCCAGTACTTACTGCAACCTACATCCTTCTGAATCTGCTTAGTGTATTCATCTCTTGGTCTCCCTCTACAATTTTTACCCTCCATGCTGCCCTCCAATGTTAAATTTGTGATCCCTTGATGCCTCAGAACATGTCCTACCTACCGGTCCCTTCTTCTTGTCAAGTTGTGCCACAAACTCCTCTTCTCCCCAATTCTATTCAATACCTCCTCATTAGTTATGTGATCTACCCATCTATTCTTGGGGTAAACATAAATGGTATTGAGAGAATTGTGAATTGTGATTTATTAGTCTCGTAACATACACTATCAAATCATGTGATTATGGTACAGGAGACACGTCAAAAATTAGAAACTAGCATCTAATATTAATTTTTAAAACTATATTAAGTCTATGTAGCGGTATCTATATTTTCTTATTTTCTAGCATAGGTAAATATCTTTTTTGATAATGGACAATTTTATTTTTTTTTTATTTTTTTTTGTGCAATATAATGCTAATTTGTGGTTCGAAAAGTATAGTGATTGTTAATAAAGTGTACCGAGATACAGTTTAAATTTTAAGAGATGTGTTTGTTTTGTTAATGTTACCTTTACTCGTTCCATAACCTTCGCAGCTCTTGCTTTTGATTGATATGTGGAACATTTTTAATGAATAAACAAAATTGATGAACATATAGTTGCTGTACTAGAAAAAAGCTGATTCCAACGTGAGCCATTAACAAATCTTATTTGTTCTTTTACAGCATATTTGACAGCAGGTGATTATAATGTTATTTCTATAGACTGGTCACCTATTGCAAGCAATGCAGCATATGATCAAGTACGAGAGGATCTAGTCATTGTTGGTCAGTTTGTGGCAAAATTTGTGGATTGTTTAGTAGAGATACATGGCCTGAACTTGTCAAGAACTCACTTGGTTGGTCATAGTCTGGGTGCCCATGTTGTTGGTGTGATTGGAGGGTCATTATCACAGCAGAATAAAGTGGCACTCATCACAGGTACAGTATTCAACACTGCTAACATTTAAAAAGAAATTATTTTGCTAAGGATATGTCATCTTTTTCATATAAAGTAACAAAGAAAATCAGTTTTTTGCAAATTGTGATGTCTGCAGTTATGACACAAGGTGTTGTCCATGCTTGTAACTCTTGGTTGCATATCTGTTGTTGCAAAATCTTACCAAGCTACCAAGCTACAAACAGATATAAAGTGCAAAATTGGATACAAAGCTATTCAAAAGATATTTATAGGAACAAGATGTACAGAGTTTCCAAAAAGTAAAGTAACGTTTTTGTTGCATTGCTATCAGCAGTTGTTCTTGCCTAATTAAAGGTGCTTATTTCAGAACTAAAGTTGTGGTTTTTTTTTCTGAAAGCTCCAGTTTTCTTGTGTTCACCAGATGTCTATATTTCATGTTTCCGTCATTAAATCACAGTATAGGTGGATAAAGACTTGATTTCAGTCTCTTGAACTTAGTTGTATAATACAAATTACCCTACTGGCCATTAAAATTCTTACACCAAGAAGAATTGCAGATGATAAACGGGTATTCATTGCACAAATATATTATACTAGAACTGACATGTGATTACTTTTTCACGCAATTTATGTGCATAGATCCTGAGAAATCAGTACCCAGAACAATCACTTCTGGCTGTAATAATGGCCTTGATACCCCTAGGCATTGAGTCAAAAAGAACTTGAATGGCGTGTACAGGTACAGCTGCCCATGCAGTTTCAACACAATACCACAGTTCATCAAGAGTAGTGACTGGCGTATTGTGACGAGCCAGTTGCTTGACCACCATTGACCAGACATTTTCAATTTGTTAGAGATCTGAAGAATGTGATGGCCAGGGAAGCAGTTGAACATTTTCTGTATCCAGAAAGCCCCGTACAGGACCTGCAACATGCGGTCGTGCATTATCCTCCTGAAATGTAGGGTTTTGCAGGGATTGAATGAAGAGTAGAGCCACAGGTCATAACACACCTGAAATGTAACATCCACTGTTCAAAGTGCCGTCAATGCGAACAAGAGGTGACCAAGATGTGTAACCAATGGCACCCCATACCATCATGCCAGGTGATACACCAGTATGGCGATGACGAATACATGCTTCCAATCTGTGTTCACCGCGATGTCGCCAAACACAGATGCAACCATCATGATGCTGTAAACAAAACCTGGATTCATGCGAAAAAGTGACGTTTTGCCATTCGTGCACCCAGGTTCATCGTTGAATACACCATCGCAGGCGTTCCTGTCTGTGATGCAGCATCAAGGGTAACCGCAGCCACGGTCTCCGAGCTGATAGTCCATGCTGCTGCAATCATCGTCGAACTGTTTGTGCAGATGCTTGTTGTCTTGCAGACGTCCCCATCTGTTGACTCAGGGATCAAGACGTGGCTGCACAATCTGTTACAGCCATGCGGATAAGATGCCTGTCATCTTGACTGCTAGTGATACAAGGCCGTTGGGATCCAGAACGGCATTCCGTATTCCCTCCTGAACCCACCGATTCCATATTCTGCTGACAGTCATTGGATCTTGACCGACACAAGCAGCAATGTCGCGATACGATAAACGACAATTGCGACAGGCTACAGTCCGACCTTTATCAAAGTCGGAAACATGATGGTATGCATTTCTCCTCCTTACACGAGGCATCACAACAATGTTTCACCAGGCAATGCTGGTCAACTGCTGTTTTTGTATGAGAAATTGGTTGAAAACTTCCTCATGTCAGCATGTTGTAGGTGTAGCCACTGATGCCAATCTTGTGTGAATGCTCTGAAAAGGTAATCATTTGCATATCACAGCATCTTCTTCCTGTCAGTTAAATTTCACGTCTGTAACTCGTCATCTTCGTGGTATAACAATTTTAATGGCCAGTAGTGTAAATGGAAACATTGTCTGAATGTATTTAGTGGTACAAATTGAGTACATACCATCATGGAGAAGATTGCAGTTAGATAAAAGTGACTTATAATTAAAACATTCTGTTGAGGAAGAATCATTTCGCTCTTCTGTTTGTGAACTACTTCAGGAAGACAATGTTTAATACTTCAGCCATAGTCTGCCATCATATTTATGTCTCATCTCCCTTGCTAGTGCTCTTCTACAGTCTTGAAGCCCTGATGGAACCGATCACCTTGCTCATCACTGATGTCTTCCAAAGTTGCCAAGGTATTTATCAAGGTAACTGTATAGGAAATGGAATTTGGCACTCATATTACATCCTACGAGATGAAATGCTGACAGCACATCATCTATGAGACTTTCATAGTTAGCAGTTCTTTTATTGCTGTGGAATTTCCAGTACCACTAGTATACTGTTCAGTATAATCTCTAATTCATAGAGAGGACCAGAGACATTATGGCCATAGACAATCGTATCTTCCTCTGTGCTCTGTGTGTGTGTGTGGGGAAGGGGGGGGGGGGAGGGGAACACTCTTCCTGCTTTTAGTAATTTGACACTTTTATGGTATCACCCAGTACACATTTTTCTTGTGCTCTGGAGGCTAACGCTTCAGCTGCATGTTTAGAGACAGACCCTGATTCATTCCAAGCTCTTCCATTTGTTGACCACTTCAGGGAGGTCTCGTTTAATGCTCCAGGAACAGTTTGCCATCATATGTCAGTCATCCCTCACTTGTAAGTAATTAATCTAACTGTGAACTGCTGGAATGAGAAAGTTTGAATTGTATGAAAACCAGAGCATGAAGAGCAAAACTATCTACAGATTTGAAATCAGCAGATCAGAAACATTAAGAATCAGTAAAAAAATCTCATGCAACAAAGAGTTTGAAAAAAACTATTGACCAGTGTAATATTTCAATCAGAAAATCTGTTCACTAACTTATTGACTGCAGCAGTTCCAGACTCTGATGCTTCACAATGCTGATTATGTATAAACTTCAAAATCTGTGCTGAAAAAAAGAGTACTTCACAGAAATATGTTCTCTCTTCTGTGATACAGACATTGGGGGTATAAGCTGCTTAAAGCCAAGCCACTGACTGAATTACTTACTTTGTGAAATCCCATGTCATTTTTCAGTATTGGATTATATTATAGGGTAATATTCCACCCAGCTCAATCACCTCTTGTCTCAGAAACAAACTGAAAGAAGATTTCAACTTCTCAAAACATAGATTATTGTAGGCAGCTCATTTGGAATGTAACCTCTACCCATTTTCTTTGGCATTCATTAAAATGATTGACTGAAGTTCATAAGTAGGCATTCAGTGGCTTACATTGGTAACTGTGCACATGGCAAAATATGAATGTGAACTGAGTAATTACAATGTTGAGAAAAAGCATCATCTTAAAAGAAATAAGTTATTTAGGTAGTCTCCTCAATGTAGTCTTCTTGAAGTTTCTTTTAGTTGGCTGCTGGTAGATTCATACTTTGTGAAGAGAGAGCCACATTTTTCCAAGCCATGCATTAAATTTTGTAATGAAATGTTACGGAACTTTTTTGTCTTCTTTACTTATTGCACTAGTCAGAATCCCACAGTACATCACACAAATAAACAATTATAAATTTTTTAAGCTAAATATCTGCCTTCCCACACTTGGTAATCAACATCCTTTTCAAACACAGAACAGAACTAATAACAAACAACTGAACTTCTAGACCAACACTACATTACTACGTGCTGGTGATGTATAGCTCATGAATAAGTCATTCAAAAGAATGCTTCATCCTGTGAAGTGTGAATCAACAACTCTGTTTCAATGAACTGTTATTTCAAACACTTCACAGTTCTCACACTTTATAACATTCACAACTCATTTTATTCGGTTGTGGCTCCCTCACTGTTTTAGTATACTGACTGCCATTCAGACCACCACTGAAATGGACTGCCTTGCCTCTGTAGCAAGGGTTCTTGCAAATATTTGTCCACTTACACTATCGAAGCAGCTCTTAGGTGTGGAGTACTCTTTAACCTGGAAGACACCACATTAAATTCAACCCAGAGATAGGAAGTAGATTTGGTGATGGGAACTGGGATTTTTGCAGTGGCTGTGGATGTGTGCACTTTGTATTTCTCAAATTGCCTTATCAGATAGAATTTTACTTTCTAACCCAAATTTTTATCAGAAAATCGATATAATCTGAATTGAGAATCAAATAAATTTTCTTCTGTGAAAATTGAATTTCCCTCTATACTGAAAAATTGCCAGTGTAGCTTTTCAATTAACTTCTCAGCCATCTGGTACACATCACCATGAATTTTAGTGTTATTGACAAACTTGTAACACCCAGTGACCACCCTTTCACTGCTCATGTCTTCAAACCAGTCATTGAAAACTTCCAATACTTCACAAGCTTGTGTAATACATACAGTGTTGTCTGTGGTCAAATTTGGAAGAGCTGGATAATTGATAATTAGTAGTGACATCAGGGAATGCTTGACATCAGCTATTATTACAAGTGCACCTTGTAGTGGTATCCTGTTTTACTGCCAGGGCAGGCTCTTTCAACCTGCGTACTTCTTTTTTTAAAAATTCAGTATTTTTCACTTTATTCAGAACGACTTGAATGTGCTGAAGGCTATTATGAACAATTAAATTTATGGTGTATGCAAAGCAGGGGATTTTTTTTCCAGGCTGTGAGTCGTATAGCTGCCACAATATTAGCAGCATTGTCACCAACTACACACACAACTTTTTCTTCAGAGCCCCATTCCCTGGTTACTTATCACAGTTCTTCAGTGAGGTTTTCTGAATGTGCCATTCATTATATCTAAAACACTCTAGAAGAGAAGACGCCAGCTCCAGGTCTTTAACATAGTGTGTTATCACCAACAAATAGCTCTCATTACTGGCTATAATCCACACAATGTCTTCTACAGAATTAATTTTGGTTTTTGCCATTACTTCCTTTGTCATTGTGTATTGTTATTGGAGAAATTTGTTGAAAATGGTCTTTTATACTGGAATTCAGTAAGTGCCATTCAGTTTACTTATGAACTTTTGAAACTGCTTGCTCTCAGCTATGCTAAGGGACAAGTAATCTTTCACAGGCCAAGTGCAACATCTATCTCTTGATTTATTTTTTAAGAACAAAAATGATGTAACTTACCAAACGAAAGCGTTGGCACATTGATAGAGACAATAACAAACACAAACACACACACAAAATTCAAGCTTTCGCAACCCACGGTTGATTTATTTTGTTAGACAGAGGCTTCACAAAATGCATAGACAATGTTCCTTGATTTGGAGGTTGACTTACTGCTCTTGAGGTGGTACTGCCATCCACTGGCAGTGACTGCCATTCAGTTCTGGCATGTGTTGATGTTGGTTGCTGATCATCCTGGTTATCTTTACAAGAAATATCAAGGGTTGCAGGAGCAGGAGGTGCTAAACACACACAAAGACTCTGTTGGCTGCATCATACAAACATGATGAGCAAGTTTGAATGCATTTCCTCCTTTATATGAAATAGACAAAAGTTGCACTTGGCTTTCCCATCACCTACTTTGGCAAAGAAGCCCCATATTTCACTATGTCTCTGTGATCGCAGGTTGCTAGCAATAATATAGCAGTGAACAGATACAAAAATGCATTCCAAATAAAAGAAAGAGTGATTTTACCCAAAATGATACCAATGCAATGTGACAGTATACCTTTTGTATCTGGAGGTTTATTATTTTCAACAAAAATAAAATCAGCCGGAAAATTAATTAAAAATTAATTAAGGTAGGTATATAGACTCTATGGCAGTGGTAAATGTATTCATTCTGTTTTGGATTGAATTTTAAGGAGAACATAACTTTACGATACATGTGTATATAATTGGTAAACTGGACTTTTCTGCCATAGAATATGATAAACAAGATATCACATGGCAAATAAAGATTTTTTTGGGCACATAATCCAAGAATAGCAAGGTAGATGAAACATATTTCCTTCTTTACATGAGACAGAGTTCTCTGTTTATCTCTTCCTTGCCTCCTCCAACCATAATCTATTTAAATCAGACCAGATGCTGTAAGTGTGTAAACCAGGTGTCTCCAAACTATGGCCTGCAGGCCAACACTGGCCAGTGAACACGATCACGATGCCCTTTTTTCAGCCAGTCATAGCTCATGTCACGTCACGTCATCTCACCAGCGAATGACTGCAGATATTCAAAGCATAGGCCATGTGATGTATTCAACCAATAGCAACATGTCTATTAAGTAGCACATAGTGGAATCCGATATATAAATATTAAAAAAAAATCATTATCGGCCCTTGGTATATCGAGAATAAATATCGATATATCAATGGAAAAAATATTGACAAACTAGCCTGTAAAAATATTGGCTGCGCGTTATTAATATACTGCTGGTTTTAGAGCTACATATTTAAGTGCTGACTTATTATTAGATATTCTGTACATCAACAAGCCAGCAGCCTGCTTATCCCCTTAGAGCAAGAATTGATAGGAATGGTTGATTGGTTAGTTGATTTGGGGGAGGGGACCAAAGGATGGGAAAAGAAGTTAGTCATGACCTTTCAATGGAACCATCTGGGTATTTGCCTAAAGCGACTTAGGGAAATTATGAAAAACCTAAATTAGGATGGCCGGACACGGGTTCAACACATCACTCAATATGAGAATTGATAGGAAAATGATGCACGTTTACCCTGGCTATAACCACTTTGCTAACAATGGTAACTGCATGTAAATGGCAAAATAAAAGGTGTTCAATGGCTCTGTCATTCACTTTCGTCACATATTGGATTTGTCCTGAGCACTTCATGTCGACTTCCTGTATTTTCATTTCTACAAATGCCAGTGACCTAGGAGTTGTATGGTGAAGTTAAATGTTGCAGTTTCTGCTGGTAGTGCTGAGGACTGATTGCATCAACATTTCCCCTCACATGTCTTTGCCCATGTCAAAGACCAGTCTTGTCATTTAGATTTTTGTTCATTATTTTCAGCAAATATTTTTGAAGAAAGCTGATGTGAAGAAAAATTGTTTTTTAATGCAACAGGTGTGCTATTTCTTCACATCAGAAGTCTTGTTATTCCATTCACATTGCCAAATCCCAGTGCAATTGCACTTCTTTTGTGCCACCTATACTTGCTTCACGCGGTCAAAGAGAAAGACTGGACACGATGAAAGCTCAAAAAGCAGTAAGACTGCTTCTCACTCTGAAAGTAAAATTATGTTCTATTACAATTGCAAAAGAACAATTTCAAGTATTTAGTGAAAACTGTAGAAAAAAATATGAAATAAAATCAAAGTATTGGAGCCTGATATTACCATTTCATTATCAATATATCAGTAGGAGAAATATGCCAATATATATCGATATTTTTTGGAAAAAATATTGATGTACCAATATTTTAATAATGTACCAATATTTTAATAATGGTGTACACACAAATAAGTAAAGTTAATAGCTTAAATTAATATAGAAACAATTTAGCTACAAGAAAAGCTAAGCTTTCATGTATATTATTGGTCTTTTTTAGTATGTGTTCCCTTTTAAGACATATCAGACACAAATGTGCCAATAAAATTTTCAATAATGACATAAATGGCTACTCCGTGAATTAAGAAATCATCGCGCAATCTTACACTTAACATAATTTATCTTGTGTGAAATAAAATTTACTTCGAGAGTAACGTTTCTCAAACCACCATTTGCAATATTTTCCTGTGATCTGTTGGACGTGTATACACAGGGCATGCCATATTGGCTTCCCGTGCAGATTGCTGGTGGAACAGCATCATGTTTCTGGAAATACAGGAAGTGAGAAGCATCAAGCAACAACGCTATGAGTGTGCAAGCAAATTCCCAAATCCTTCTGTTGAAACAAATAGAATGCAGTTGCGTGTTAGCTATTCTTGTTGTTGGCTGTTTTAAAGTACTATGAGCAAAAGCAGAAATCATTGTGCTATTACTGAATGCAAAAAAGCTTCATATAAAACTACAAATGTTGTTTATCACCAATTTCCAAAAGATGGAGAGCTCCAGCACAGATGATTGTCATGTTTTAAAAGAGCTGATCCTGTTAAGGTGACTAATGCAAGGATTTGGGGAAACAGATGACATATTAAAATGTCACTCCTGAGGAAAGAAAAGTATGCTTTGAAAAGAAGTAACAATGTTTTCAAAGCCAAGTCTTCAAAGTTTATTGTGGAAGTAAATAGAATGTGCTTCTTCTGCAAAAACCACCAACAAATTTAAGGTAATGTAACTTAGTAATAAAATGTAGGTGGAATGAGGCCTGAAAGATATTACAAATGCTCACATTTAAGAACATTCTCACCCAAAGCTTACACTTAACTTGTTGAAGAAGAACTACACTTTTCCTTGCCAATCAACAAATCAGAAATGAGTGAAAGAATTCAATTTCTGAATGGAGTGTTGGATCTTATAAAAGCTTAGACAGAACACACTAAAGGGTTGTTCTAACATGTATTGTGGCAAAAAGCAATACCTGCTTGTCATTCCAGAAGGGTTTCATAATTTCAGTACACTCTGTGTCTGTATAGTTCTTTGCACTTTACACTGACATAAACAATTATGAGAGCTTCACACATTTTGACTTCTTGGCAAAACCAAGACTGTTCCAGGAAATTTGTTTTTAGAATTCATGGGCTGAGTGCATTTTACAGCAATCCAACATCTTTTGAAGTGAAAAATAGAATGTGGCTTCTGATATTGACTGGAAATACAGAATACAACCCCTTATCAGCAAATACATCCATTATGGTGAATACTATACTCCGTACATCGAGAGAAGAGCTCTGACACCTTCCAGCACAGTTGCCAGTATTCAACATGGATGGACAGTGAGCCAGTGGCGGGGGGAGTGGGGTGCCAGACCTTCCCACCCCACCGTTCGGCCCACAGCATCTCTCGGCTCCTTCCAAACCAAACAATGCCGGTCACTCATTGCCGCATTCCTGTATGAGCAGCATTCTGCTGATCGATGCGTTCCTTGATGGAATATTTTTTCACATGTGCTACCAGTGTTTGTCAACTTACACAAACATACAAATAAATATTTCTTTAATGATATTGCTGCCATTTGACAGCAACAGCTTTTATTTTATTGTTATACCGTTCAGATTTCACTGTATTTCATACCAGTCTGATAGCATTTGACATACAAATAAGTTACTGTACTTAAAAATGGCATATGGCCGAACTCTGGATTGTATAACAATAAAATAAAAATTATTACCCCGAAATGGCAGTAACATCATTAAAAAAAATTACCATGACTATGGTTCCAGCCAAAATAAAAATTACACACAATCAGATTTTCAACGTTAACAAGGTAAAGCAAATTGCACAGATGTTACATATAAAATATCAAATAAGGACAGTTTTGTGGCGGCGTTCGTAGCGACAAACAATTCGCTGTAGAAACGGCTTACGAAGTCACCGCCACACTTTTAATAGCGGGCCGACTGGTCCGCTGGAACAGTGAACAGAAAGATGAAAACCCAAACACTCTGATTAAATAAAAGTCGGTACTTATCTTTATTAACGAAGATACAGAAACACAGTAGTGAACTCTGAGTCTACAGAAATCTGTCTAGTTCGAGTCGGAGCGGCTAGGTCAGCGTCGGCTGATGACAAACAACAACTCTGCCGCGATGAACACACAACTGACTAGCAAGTACACAAATCGGTGGTGAGTATACAACTGAGCGGCGAATACTGAACTGTCCTAGTGCTCGCGACTCCTTAAGAAACCAGAAGCCAGCGGTGGCGCGCGCAGACTTGCGGCGATTTCCTGTCTCGCTGGCGCTGCTTATGCGGACGGCGTCCGGACTTTGATGCTGCCAACCTTTTGGCAGCGGGCTCGGGTAGCATTACTGGCTAGGATATAACAGACAGTATCTCTATTTTTCATGTGGAAGAATGGAAACCCCAAGATCATCCTCATCTGATTGGTCATCTCTTGTCACAACTGCATAGTCTTCGGTATCTTCACTGCAGCTGCCCTCATCGTCTGATAAAGAAATTACAATATTATGAATGGATTTTTCTCTTACACCTTCTTCTATGTTTGACGTTGTAATCTTATTCCACACATGGTTGATGACGCTCCTCCAATTTTCTGGCATTATTCGTGTGACAGCCTCATTTAGCATCCTCTGTGTGTCTCACAACATAAAGGATTTGTTTTGCTCTGCAACATCTGCTTTTATTTGAGCCCAGATGAGTTCAATTGCTTTGTAATGGCAGTGGTATGCTGAAAGATGTCTAACTTTGTGTCCGTGGTTCTTTGCTACTTATCAATCACATAATGCATCTTCTATGGCTTGTATCATTTCACTAATTCCAAAAGTTCCACTTTCTGGATATTCTGTTCAAAGCCTATTTTACTATCTGGCAACCAGCTGACTATTTCATCTCTCCTTGCAGCACCCGTTGGTGCCTAATTTAATTGTACAGAATGGTACAGAGAATTATCCATTACAAAAACACTACCAGAACTGAGATTTGGTAGCAAACCAGTCTTTGAAGTATCTGCATTCATCTCCTCATTATAGTAGGCAGTTTTTGTTTTTGACTAGAACATCATCATAGAACCAGGAACAGAACCACTCATAGAGCCAGCATGAACTATAATTAGTCGCCCTCCCTTACTAGTTGGCATACTCATAGTTCCGTGACGCATGTCATCTGTCCATGCGACAGAATGTGCATGACGCATGTTGACCCATGTTTCGTCAATTCATATTACATTTTCTAGATTCACTGCTAGCAACTCATGCAGGCAACAACATCTCCACACTACAATGTCTCTGTGTTCCATTAATACTTTTCATTCGGAGAACTTTTTCCAATGGAAGCCAATTTTTTTCAAAACAGTGGAGAGACTTGTCATTCTGCCTGTGAACAAACCACTGTCTGACAGTGATGCCATCAAATTTTTGAGTGTCAGACACTCCTTCCTGCTTAAGTATGCATATATGTGTTGCCTGATAGCACTTTCGGCAAAGTTGTCTGTTTCAGTCACACAACATGGTCTCTTCCTTGGGTTTCCAGGCGTCAAAATAACAGCTTGCAGCCTCTTTATCATTTGTGACTCTCTTCACTGTTGCTGTAGAGATGTTTTCAATGCCTCTGCCACTCTGTCAACCACTTTTCTCACTCATATGAAAGACCCACCATTGTCCCTTTCCCTTTCATAGTAAACACGCAATCTGTATATAAATTCACGTGCTTTGGATTTCAGCGTAGCTCCTTTCCCAAAAGCCCTCTTCTCTGCACTACAGGCAGTCATTTTCCACTTATACATACTTCTCCACTTATATATATGGCAAGAAACTCACAGAAACAGTGGAATGCACACGTCAGAAGAAACTAAACAGGACTTTGTTTATCACAAGTTGTGTATCAGTATAGCTGGAAATACAACAGCTAATTTGGGTTTTACTAATTTCAGTGAGAAATAACTAGAACTGATGTATCTAAACATACTGAAGTCATGTAACAACTGTTTCCTCTGCCGCAAGTAAGACCATACTTTAAAAGTTGTATGAAGATAGGCCAGACTTTCTATTCATTCTGTGAACTGATTCATTCTGTGAAGACAACAATCACAAATCTGTTTGTGTCCATTAAACTCCTACATCTCCTAGAGTGCAAATGAGTTCTAGTTCAGTGGGTAATGTAAACACAGGATGCCCCAGCTTCACACATCTGCAAACAGCATGCATTTCTGTTACAGAACCCACAGGTAAGAGAAAACTGGTATGTTTTGTTCTGGATTCTGACAACCAGTCCACTTTGCTGACAGATCTTCGATTTCCAGTTTGAATTTGCAAGTGATTAACACATAGGCCCTTATGATTGACACATTTGGGTCCACAGTTACCATATCAGAATTATGCAGAGTAATCTGTCTGAATTTAAGAAGTATATGGAAGAAAGGGCTCATTAGTATCAATGCCTTTGAGAGTTCACATTTGCTCAGCAGCCATCCTTCTGTACCACAAGATGCGTGAATTATGCAGCTTGCATGTAACCTGTCACTGGCTAATCCCATTGACAGACAGTTGTTCTCATTGATCTATTTATAGGAGCCAATCAATACTGGCAAACTGACCATACTACTATTTCTGTCTCTAGTCTGATTGTCCTCAGAGTTTGACTAGATACTTAGCATAAATCGAACAGGAATTGCAGTGATTCAGATTGCCATTAACCTTCATGTTGTAAGAGCCAAGGAGCAGGAACCATCAGTGAGCATGAGAGACTCCATGCTTTTGGAAGGGTTCGGTGCATCTTATTTCTTTCGAGATACTGCATTGCAAAAATGTGTACTAAAAACAATGAGTTAAGACTTGCTTATGACACTCTGATGTTAGAATACATCAGGCAAGACCATGTTGAGTTAGCTGCTTCTGATGCACATACCACTCCACACCACTCAATAAAAAAAAAAGAAGGACAAGGAACTATAAAATAGCAGTCTGTTTTTGATGGATCAGCTCAAGAAGAGAGCCCGACATAGCTTAATGACATTTCAGAAACCTTCAACCGAAAGTAATGGTTGCACTACAATGATTCTGCCTACGACATTTTGCCATTATAGTCCATATCACACAAACTTCCCTTCAGCTTGCTCTTCACTTGTATGAGCAAGATCTTGTGAGATCCCTATAGTGCAACACACCTGTCAGTGAAACTTCACAATCAGTTCACACAATGGAGACAGCTGTTTACCACTTAAAATGTCTTCCTTTCAGTTGTATATGCAGCTTCTTCCTGTTATCGTCCACTCTCAGGAAACTGACAACCACTTACTCCTCTTGGTTGCAGCCTTAATACATAAAAATATGTACACAGATGATGCTACAACTAGAACTGAAGTACAAGACAGACTGGTGGTCTCTACTATGAGCTTATTTCATTGATGCAACAAATATAGTAACAGTAGCAAATCTGCCATGGTTGAGCAAAAAGTGGAAGGCCCAAGAAGAAGGCATAAAAGTGAATGCTGCACTAGTTTGTGTGTTATGGAACACAACAAACAATATGCTCCCTGTACCTCAAATGGTTGTCACTGGCAAAACACTAGACATGATAGCTACCAAAAGAAATTTGCTTTGAGTTACTGCAAGCACCTATGATTCTCTGGGCCTAGTCTCACCAGTATCCATCACTAAAAAGGTTTTATTCCAAGACACTTGGCTACTATGGTTGTGTTTGGACAAAATCCTGCTTCATCACCATGTCTCGAAATGGTGTATTTGGCTATTGTGACTTCCTAATCTCTATGTATCTATATGCAAGTGTATCTCAACTTGTCAGAACAGAATCTTGCACATTCATCATTTTTGTGATGCTTCTGAGCTAGTATATTGTGCCACCTAATTCGTCAATTGTGAGGAACACGGGAACACTAATAAAAACCTTATGTACAGTAAAAACAATTTAGTTTCTGTCAGGAAAGTAACAGTCTCAGGTATTGAATTACTAGCTACATTGTTGGGAATGAGACTGTTGCTTTATTAATACAATGTTACCAACTGTGGCATTGGCAGAGCAAGTCTTTGGACTGACTGCTCCATAACCCTAGCATTGATATGGGCAGACCCCAGCATTTTGAATCTCATTTTCCTATGTTCAGCTCTGGGGGGAGCCAGGTAGGAAAGAATGGTTGGTTCAGTAAAATGGTGCCTTTGTAAATTACTCGGGTGAAGCAGTCTGGGTGAGGAGAGACTTCAGATTTTTCTTGTAAGCATCAAAGCCATACTCAGCTTTACACCTGTCTTCCAAACTTACGATGAGGTGCTTGTGCCAGCTCACTTTCTGGTGTGGATGAGACTTACGACTTGATTGAGTGGGATCGAGCCTTGAAAGCCAACTGACTTAATATAAGAATTCAACCTGTAGCAGAAATTAACAGAAGACTTCTGGAATCAGTGCAGCAAAGATTATTTGCTCTTACTCATGTGTTTTCATCAACTTCAGAATGTCGGTAGAAGTGCAGGAGATTAGAATCGGTGACATCGTCCTTCTTCAAGAAGGTGTCTGGCTCAAACATATGTAGAAAGGGGTGAAGATAAAGGACTTCAGAACTGGCCAGGATGGATTTTATTGGACTGTTATTCTCATTACTCTGGAGCAAAGAGAGATTACCAGACTAAGCCAACTGGTTATAACATTGGAAGTTGTCCAGGGTTGGAAATGGCGCAGTAGAACTGTATATTATAATACAAGGGGTGTCCAGTAAATAAGCAACACATTTTTTCTGAAAGCAAAAGAAACTCAATGACAACTGTCTGCTTGGAATGCACCTCTGTTACAGAATTTTGAAGGCTGTGTATAACACCACCACATATCAGAACGTCATGAAACTGTAAGGGCTAAAGCGTGAATATTCCACAAAGTCCCACAACAGATTCTGCACTTTTGATTTGAAATTGGCTGAGAAAAGGAAAGTGTTGCATTACTTATGGAATGCCCCTTATATCTTTGCATGACTCTTTTTCTCTTTGATAGAAGTGTACCCGGCTGTCACCAGCAACTGCCTCAGCTGTTCCTGTTGATGATGCAGGATCCACTTGATTAGTTTTGAGAGTATTGATGATCGTGTGGACACAATGTGAAGGCAAGGGCACTGTGGGAGTGGCAAATGAATATTCTGTGGTGTGGCTGCAGTATGTTGTAATATGTCAGCTATGTTTGATGCTGCTGGCTGTGGAGTTGATTCTGATTCCAATGCCACTGGAGTCATTCAACTTCTGTGAAGAACAGCCTTGAATAGCTGTAATTGTAGTGGGACTCATCCTCACTGCTGTCGTTTGCTAAAAACCCACATGGTGGCACCAGTGTAATACTGATGATGAGATGACATCTTGTTGTTCGTCTACAGAGGCACTAGTTGTAGAAGGGTTGGTGGTTCTTGGCTGTGGAGCACCTCCAGACTCCTCTCATGGATCAGGGTGGCCCTTTATATGTTAAAAATTATTTTTAGTGTCTTCAGGTGATTTTAAACAGATGACAATCTTCATCTTACCTTAAAAGCCTGATAGATTTGTTCAACTCATCCATTAGACTGTTAATGAAAGGCAGGTCTAAGCACATGTCAGATTGTATGATGATTGCAAAAGTCAGAGATGACTGATGAAATAAATTTTTGTTCATTGTGAGGCAGGCCATTGATTGTAAATATTTGGTTGTGGGCTGGATAGATGTTTCTTCAGTTACCAAGTAATACATGAGACTGGTCCAATTAAGATAAATATGGCTTTATTCATGAATATATAACAATAATGGAAAACCACTTAACAAGACACAGTACACTGATGTGAACAATACACTGGCAGGACGTAAAAGAGCTCTGTTAGCACTGCTCCACACATATATGTGTGTGTGTGTCTCTGGCAGACAGCATGGCAGAGCCCTCACTGCGCGTGTGCCTCCCGCAGGCAGCCTTCAGTGTCCAGCCCACACTGATACAGTTGACGGCTGATTCAGAACCCCCCCTCCCCACACACATACCCATTAACACCAGACTTGATGCACTTGCACTCACATGCACTAGCTGCAGGATACAGTGATCTCTCCCTTGTGCAAAGGTGATGGACAACACGCCAGCGGCCCAATGAAAGGCACATGCATTCGACCCATAATGCTGCCGAAGGGGCGGGGGCCGTGGGCCATGGGCCATATGGGCAGGGCAACACAGTATAGGACCAAAATGCACGGTGATGTCGGCATGCCTGAGGGAGGTGAGCCCGTGAAGTGCCCAACGACAGCACTGGAGAGCTGGAAAGAATGGTGCCATCGCCATCTCTGTGTGTCATCATCAGCAGACAGATGCCAGTGCGGAGGAGATGGGGATGGACCCACTGGCAACAATGGGTGATGAAATAATGATGAGGTGGCTGGAGGAGGGTGGCCTGACTGGCAGCAAGTGGGGGCACAGCCAATCAAAGTGGCGAGCTACCAGCCATCGGCTGTACAGACATCTCACAGAGAGCATCCCCAGTGGCAGATAACCTTGTCCGGTATCCACTGGGGCTAGTGACCAAACCCTTGCACCAACATCGGCAATCCCGGTGCGAATTGACCAGATGAACCTCACTGCAGCAGGTGTGGTGCAGCCTTCATATGGTGGAGGAGTGTGCATGGCTACCAGCTGTGAAGCAACTCAGCCTGGTTCCACTCCCCCATAGGCGTGAAGTGAACGGTGCTCAGAAAACAGAGAAAGGCATCAGCTGGCAAAGAATGCACAATAAACTTTTTCATTTGGGGCTTGAAGATACTTTCTAGTTGTTCCACAGAGTAAAGCCTTCTGGTGCACTTTCTCATATGGCGCTAAAGAGGTAATTCGATCACACACCACAGAGTCTGCATAAGAGTAGATATGGGCCTCAGTAAGGAATTGGCACTTACGACTAAGGCTGTGAAGTTCAGCTGCCTAGGCCCTGTACGACTAGTGTGGTTTCAGGTGGCACCAGTAGAATTCAATTTTCGTTGCTATGACATGCTTTCATTTGCAATAGTTGTTGGACAATAAACTGCACATGTGATCAAACGTAAGAGGTGCCAGTTCTTGTGAAGGAGCCAGCTGACACAATAATTCATACATTTTAGGTGGAATCTACAAAAGGGAGGGGCTTTGCACAAATTCAAGGCTGTCACATCAAAAGCCAAAAAATGCTGTCTGAGTCTATTTCCTAAGCTTCCCATCCTCGGCTGAATCATCATATGGAGCAAAAGTGGGTGGATTGGCTGATGGAACAGTACCCTGTCTGTTAATGGAAGCTGAGAAAGTGGTCACAGCTGAAGTAAGCTCTTCGATCAGGGCCAATAGCATGGCATCCAAAATGAATAAAACTGATGAAATCGCAATTAAAGAATGCACACATCGAAACCATTTCAAACTCGTTGCCAATCGTGTAGTAATCTAGAAACACAAGTGTGGTCCAAGTAACATGAATATGACTTTATTCATGAATCTTGAACAATAATGGTAAACAGACTCTCATGGATCCCCACTTAACAAGACACAGTGCACTGATGTGAACGGTACACTAGCAGGGCATAAAGAACTCAGTTAGTACTGCTCCACAAACATATGTGTGTGAGTCGCTGGCAGATGGCATGGCAGAGACTTCGCCACATACATGTTTCCCACAGGCAGCCGGTTCATGCTAATACAGTTGACAGCCGATTCAAACACACACACGCACACACACACACACACACACACACACACATGATGACACCACACTGACACCACACTCAGCACACTCACATGCACTAATCCTGCCAGTTTATGATGTGGCAGTGGCAGAAAATATTTGGAAGTCAATAACAGGCACCAATGACAGTGAGTCTTATGGAGTTAAGAAAGGGGCCTGCCAAGTCTATGTGAATGCAGTCCCATAGATATGCTGGCTGTGGCCAAGAAGATAGCATGTGAAGGGGTGGAGCTTGCTGTGTGCACGGTCATGGCATAAATATGTTAGTTGTTCAATTTCCGTATCATATTAATTGATTCTTCCATTGCTTCTTGGTATAACAACTTTATAATTATAAATGAAATCTACAATATTGTGGATGTTCTACATTACTAAATTATTTCATTAAAGATTTCTTGACTTATAAGACCTTAACTGACTATTGCCATCAAAGATGGTACTGGAAAAGAGAACAAACCAGAAAAACATTAACACTAAATGTGTGTGTGTGTGTGTGTGTGTGTGTGTGTGTGTGTGTGAGCGTGCGTGCACATGTGCATGTGTGTGTTTATTCAAGCATGCATGCCAGAGGCGAAAGCAGGGAAGGGGGGAGGGGGGACAAGTGTTGCATGCCCAGAAGATGTACATGAGGTAAAATAACTTAACTGCTTATATAACTATTTCAATTAAATAAACAGTCACAGTAACATCAAATTAACAAATGACAAGAGTACTGAAGTATAACTTGAAGAGGTAATTACATGTGGAAGGTGAAACAGAAATAGAGCAAAAGGTAGAATTGGCAATTGTAACTGGATATACATAAGCTAAATTGTATATCAGTACTGTGAAGAATTTCTCTTACTTAGGGAAGATGCACAAACTGCAGAACAGCAGCATCCATGGAGTGTACAGACAATCACAATAAAATAAATAAATATAGGGAACAATGTTGTTGTTGTTGTGGTCTTCAGTCCTGAGACTGGTTTGATGCAGCTCTCTATGCTACTCTATCCTGTGCAAGCTGCGTCATCTCCCAGTATGTACTGCAGCCTACATCCTTCTGAATCTGCATAGTGTATTCATCTCTTGGTCTCCCTCTACAATTTTTACCCTCCACGCTGCCCTCCAATACTAAATTGGTGATCCCTTGATGCCTCGGAACATGTCCTACCACCCGATCCCTTCTTGTAGCCAAGTTGTGCCACAAACTCCTCTTCTCCCCAATTCAGTTCAATACCTCCTCATTGGTTATGTTATATAGCCATCTAATCTTCAGCATTCTTCTGTAGCACCACATTTCGAAAGCTTCTATTCTCTTCTTGTCCAAACTATTTATCGTCCACGTTTCACTTCCATACATGGCCACACTCCATGCAAATACTTTCAGAAACGACTTCCTGACACTTACGAGGGTTGTTTTTTAAGTAAGGGCCGTTTTTATTTAAAAAAAAAAGATACAAATACTTTTGTAAAAAAACTTTTGTTTTCTGATTCTACACACTTTTACCTATTTTTCTACATAGTTGCCTTGTTTATTGAAGCACTTGTCATACCGTACAACAAAGTTTTTAATTCCCTCTTCAAAGAATTCGGCCACCTGCTCTGACAGCCAAGAGTTCACGGCCGCTTTCACTTCATCGTCGTCATTGAAGTGCTGCCCGCCAAGATGGTGTTTCAGGTACCGGAAAAGGTGAAAATCGCTAGGAGCAAGGTCGGGGCTGTATGGTGCATGGTCTGAAACTTCCCAGCCAAAAGAATCAATCAAATCCCGAGTCTTTTGAGAGGTGTGAGGCCTAGCGTTATCGTGCAGGAGCAAAACTCCTTTTGTCAGCATGCCGCGCCTTTTGTTTTGAATTGCTCTGTGGAGCTTCTTTAGAGTTGCACAGTAGGCATCTGAGTTGATTGTCGTTCCTCGTGGCATAAAGTCCACTAGCGAAACACTGCGCCGGTCCCAGAACACAGTTGCCATAATCTTGCGCTTTGGCAGCGTCTGTTTGGCTTTGACCTTGACGGGTGAGGTTGTGTGTCGCCATTCCATCGATTGTCGCTTGCTTTCAGGAGTGATATGGGATACTCATGTTTCATCTCCAGTGACAATTTGACTCAACATGTCATCCCCTTCTTCCTCGTAATGAATCAAAAATTCCAATGAAGTGGCAAATCTCTTCCCTTTGTGGTCCTCTGTGAGGAGTCTGGGTACCCACCGAGAACACAGTTTCTTAAAGTTTAGGTTTTCAGACACAATTTTGTACAAAACCAATCTTGAAACTTGTTGAAATTCCAAAGAAAGAGTGGAAATTGTGAATCTTCTGTCCTCACGAATCTTTGTTTCGACTGCAGCCACCAAATCATCAGTGATCACAGAGGGCCGGCCTGAGCGTTCTTCGTCATGGACGTTTTGACGGCCATTTTTAAACTCTCTTACCCATTGACTCACTTTACCTTCACTCACTGCATTCAAGCCATAAACTTGTGTTAACTGACGATGAATTTCTGCAGCTGATAGGCTTCTCGCGGTCAAAAAACGTATCACTGACCGTTATCTCACACGCGGCGGGCGATTCAATAATCGTAAACATTATAAAGTAGCATAGTGATGTGTACACGTCAGCTACAGAGCTGCAACTTGCATCAGTATTAACGGGAAGGATGCCGGCAAGTGGTGCGGTGGCTTGTTGCGGCGTCCGCGCAAACTACGGGACTATATGCGCGAACGGCCCTTAGTTAAAAAAACAACCCTTGTAAATCTATACTCGATGTTAACAAATTTCTCTTCTTGAGAAACGCCTTTCTTGCCATTGCCAGTCTACATTTTGTATTCTCTCTACTTCGACCATCATCAGTTATTTTGCTCCCCAAATAGCAAAACCCCTTTACTACTTTAAGTGTCTCAATTCCTAATCTAATTCCCTCAGCATCACCTGATTTAACTCGACTACATTCCATTGTCCTTGTTTTGCTTTTGTTGATGTTCATCTTATACCCTTCTTTCAAGACACTGCCCATTCCGTTCAACTGCTCTTCCAAGTCCTTTGCTGTCTCTGACGGAGATACAATGTCATCGGCAAACCTCAAAGTTTTTATTTCTTCTCCATGGATTTTAATACCTACTCCGAATTTTTTCTTTTGTTTCCTTTACTGTTTGGTCAATATACAGATTGAATAACATCAGGGAGAGGCTACAACCCTGTCTCACTCCCTTCCCAACCACTGCTTCCCTTTCGTGCGTCTTGACTCTTATAATTGCCATCTGGTTTCTGTAAAAATAGTAAATAGCCTTTCACTCCCTTTATTTTACCCCTGCCACCTTCAGAATTTGAAAGAGCAATGGGAACATTGTCAAAAGCTTTCTCTAAGTCTACAAATGCTAGAAACATAGGTTTGCCTTTTTTTAATCTATCTTCTAAGATAAGTCGTAGGGTCAATATCGCCTCACGTGTTCCAATATTTCTACGGAATCCAAACTGATCTTCCCTGAGGTCAGCTTCTACCAGTTTTTCCATTCATCTGTAAAGAATTTGTGTTAGTATTTTGCAGCTGTGACTTATTAAACTGATAGTTTGGTAATTTTCACATCTGTCAACACCTGCTTTCTTTGGGATTGGAATTATTATATTCTTCTTGAAGTCTGAGGGTATTTCGCCTGTCTCATACATTTTGCTCACCAGATGGTAGAGTTTTGTCAGGACTGGCTCTTCCAAGGCTGTCAGTAGTTCTAATGGAATGTTGTCTACTCCCGGGGCCTTGTTTCGACTTAGGTCTTTCAGTGCTCTGTCAAACTCAGTACCATATCTCCCATTTCATCTTCATTCACATCCTCTTCCATTTCCATAATATTGCCCTGAAGTACATTGCCCTTGTATAGACCCTCTATATACTCCTTCCACCTTTCTGCTTTCCCTTCTTTGCTTAGAACTGGGTTTCCATCTGAGCTTTTGATATTCATGTAAGTGGTTCTCTTTCTCCAAAGGTCTCTTTAATTTTCCTGTAGGCAGTATCTATCTTACCCCTAGTGAGATAAGCCTCGACATCCTTACATTTGTCCTCTAGCCATGCCTGCTTAGCCATTTTGCACTTCCTGCCAATCTCATTTTTGAGACATTTGTATTCCTTTTTGCCTACTTCATTTACTGCATTTTTATATTTTCTCCTTTCATCAATTAAATTCAATATTTCTTCTGTCACCCAATGATGTCTACTAGCCCTTGTCTTTTTACCTACTTGATCCTCTGCTGCCTTCACTACTTCATCCCTCAAAGCTACTCATTCTTTTTCTACTGAATTTCTTTCCCTCATTCTTGTCAATTGTTCCCTTATGCTTTCCCTGAAACTCCGTACAACCTCTGGTTTAGTCAGTTTATCCATGTCCCATCTCCTTAAATTCCCACCTTTTTGCAGTTTCTTCAGTTTTAATCTACAGTTCATAACCAATAGATTGTGATCAGAGTCCACATCTGCCCCTGGAAATGTCTTACAATTTAAAACCTGGTTCCTAAATCTCTGTCTTTCCATTACATAATCTATCTGAAACCTGTCAGTATCTCCAGGCTTCTTCCATGTGTACAACCTTCTTTTATGATTCTTGAACCAAGTGTTACCTATGATTAAGTTATGCTCTGTGCAAAGTCTACCAGGCAGCTTCCTCTTTCATTTCTTACCCCCAATCCATATTCACCTTCTCTTCCTTTTCCTACTATTGAATTTCAGTGTTCGAATAGGGAACAACATAGGAATAATATGAGTCAGACAATGTGGGAAGAACTGGAGAAATATGGCGATTAAGTGAAGTTTAGAAAGGGGAATTATTGAGCTGTGTTGGATCATTTAATATTAAATTAGGACTGCGGGCTGGATGTTTATGAATTTCTGGGGATTCCAACAGATTGTTTTTGGATTTTGTTTTCTAAGTGGTGGACTGTGGGAACATAGCTTTGACCCACACCCAGTACACACTCAGCCAATGTGAAGCAAGAAGACAACCTCCAACTGTGTTCATGTTCAACTGTGTCTTAGCCCAATTGACCAATGTAAAACTTATTACTATAAGGACAAGTGATTTTTTATACCCCACGATTGGCTATAACTGGCTCTTGTCTTTGCTACTAAAAATGCTCTGGGTTGTGGTGTTCCTTGCAAAGTAGAAATATGGTAGTTGCAGAATTTCAGTGATTTGGCTACAGTCTGTGATACTTGTCCAAAGTATGGGATAATACGTCACTTCCTGCAAAATTTGGAAGGAACAACAGAGGGGATAAAATTTTCAATTTTTGTCAGTGGGTAGTGAACAAATTTTATTTTGTCCAACTCTGCTCACATAGCTTTTTAATAGTATCCATTTGTAGCTTTTTAAAATAGATATTAATATTTTCTTCCTTGTATTCTGTAATATTTGCTGGACATGCAGTACAAGAATAAGCTTTGCATGGGATTGTAAAACTATGGATTACAAAAAATACAGGTTTGCATAACTTTTACAATAAAAGTTCAATACAGACTGTTCACAAGTATTTTAAGTTTTCAAAAAATGGATAAGTGTTATCAGTTTAGTTAAATCACAAGCTAATACTTCAGAATGACATTAATGTGCAACTAAATTTAAATACGAAACAGGATTAGACCCAGCAGGGCCTGGATATGATGATAATGAAAACCCAGGAAATGAGAAGATGCTGGACCAAGAAGATGCAGAGTTCGTCCAGGTCATCCATACAAATGCTGGTGTTCTAGGATATAAATATACCCTGGGAGATGCAGACTTCTTTCCAAATGGAGGTTCAGAGCAACCAGGCTGTGCTACTGACGATTATGGTGAGTTTTTTTGTGCCAGAACATTTTACTTTCTACTTACATTGTAAGTTTTTGATTTTGTTCATTGAAACATTGAGAAAGGGGGAGAGAGACAGAGAGACTCTAAACTCATTTCTTTCCTTTCCTATCTTCCCCGTCTTTTTCCATCCTGGAATTTCCACTATTAAAATAGGCAATTGTTATACTTTTTAGATTAAGCTGCCACTATTACTACTCCAAAGTATTAAGAGGACAAAAGAATGTGTAGTGCATCTGTGAATGACATATTAAACAGTTTTTAAAAATTCCACTCTGATTGTCTATGTCTGTTCAGGTAAAAATAGATTTCCATACCATATCACTTAGAGTTTCCACTGTAGCATATCACAGACTTTAAAAAGCCAAAGTTATACTTTAATCTCCAAGAAAGATAAAACCCATTATTAGATTTGAATTGCTATTTTACTATTAGTGAATGTATCTTTTGGATCTGACATATGCAATTTATTAGTTTATCATCTTTTCACACACTGATGCAGAAAGGTAGTTTGGACTATTTTTGAGCTAGTAGCAGCAGATTATAAACATATTCTGTTTACTAAATTCAGGTAGAAGTAATCTGCATGGCAATGCTAATGCAAATAGTTAAAAATATTATACAAGACATTTATTCTTTTAAATTGATGGTCCATCACCTGCAGACTATTTCTTACATTACTTTTTTTTTATAGCAAATACTAACAAAGAGATAGAGGGGCTGGCCAGTACTTACCTCAGCTCAGTACAGCCGATAGATACACATAAAACAGAACTGAAAATTTACATTCCTAGCTTTCGGAACTTTGTTCCTTCATCAGGGAGGAGAGGGGAAAAAAGGGAAGAAGGGAAAGTGGATTCAGTTACTCACAACCCAGGTTATGAAGCAACAGGGAAAGGTAAAACCACAGGGAAAGGTAAACAGGGAGGGTAGCAAGGATGGAGGCATGGTTGTCAGAGGGAAGCCAAAGATATTCTACTATAAGTACTGTGCCAGCTTCAAACCAAAGAGGATGCATACAGAAGTAAAGAGGTATATAGTATAAAGATAAACACAACTATGTAGGATGAAAAAATGCGTGAATGGCTAAAGAGGAAAGGGAAAGAGGAGAAGACTGAAGAGTGAATGGGAGTGAGGTTGTTTAACGTAGGTTCAGTCCAGGGCAGGCGCGGCTCGTAATTAAAGGCTCTGAGGCGGAGCCGCCCCAAAATATATGTTAAAGTAAATTTCGCAAGAACGTATTACATAATTTAAATTATCAGGACGAATTTCGCATATTTCCCGTTCCGATTAAAATAACGACGGTCAACATTTTTGGAACTGTTTGTATCGATAGATGTTTTCCGAATGGTTAGTAGTGTTTAGGCTGCGCCTTGAAACGTCCGTAAGCTGCATGTAGTAGCGGTTTGGGGGCGTGGCTTCTACAAAGTACTGCTCTTTATGGGCGACCCGAAGGCTCAGAGCTTGCAGCCTAAGGGTGTCGTACCAACCACCACATATTTTTCAGGTTCCACTATCTATGTAATAAAGGAATGTAGAGTGGCCGAAACTTCGCTATCCAATCTCTGTCTCTGCATATCTCTACTACGCTTCGATGCGTCATTAATCGACATTTAGTATTATTGTTTTGATAATGTTTTACATAGTTGTTTTGTTTCTGCTATTGGCTATTTTATCCACATTTAGAATAAGTTTGCAAATATCCCGCCAGAGTGCACTACACTACAGTAACGTACCAGTACTGCCATCTAGCGAGAGTTTCATAAGTGGTTAAAGGACAAAACGCGCGAAATTTCTCCCGTTACTTTACCTTCCTTGCTTGCTGATGCTGACTGCTTTTGTTGATACCGTGTGATATTAGCAAGTTTCTTTTTCGGAGTATATTTTGCAGGATTTTAGTGAGTTTTACTTGCTGGTGAATACCTGCAACATACCGCGAGTGTGAAACAAGCGCAATATGAATTCAGTGTGCAAATTAATAGGTAAAAACTTGGAACACGGCCATAGGATGAAAGTGAAAGAACTTGGTGCTTCCAGACCCGCATTAAAGATCTCTCCGAAACGCGTCTTTTCATATGATTTGCTGCAAAGTGTCAGAAAATGCAATAATGACGTATAAAAACACTAACCAAAGATTTTAACACGAAGTTAGCTTCTAATGATATTTAATACCTGATTATAGAAGATACAGTACGTAAAATTATGGGTAGAGCGTGATCTGCCCACCCCCTCCCCCTGAATTCTTAGTTGTTTACGTCAGACTAATCTGTAGCGTAACCCGAGGTCTATGTTGGCTCTGATCAATAAATGCCACAGCCTTCCCCCGTATAGAAACCACGAGCCGCGCCTGGTCCAGGGGGATGGCGGGATGAAAGGATGTGTTGCAGTGCAAGTTCCCATCTCCGCAGTTCAGAGGGACTGGTGTTGGGTGGGAGAAGCCAAATGGCACATACGGTGTAGCAGGTTCCTAGGTCCCTAGAATTATGCTGGAGGGCATGCTCCGCTACTGGGTATTGGGCATCTCCTAGGCGGACAGTTCGTCTGTGTCCATTCATGCGCTCAGCCAGTTTGGTTGTTGTCATGCCGATGTAAAAGGCTGTGCAGTGCAGGCATGTCAGTTGATAAATGATATGTGTAGTTTCACACGTAGCCCTGCCTTGAATTGTGTATGTTTCACCAGTAGCGGGGCTGGTGTAGGTGGTTGTGGTGGGATGCATGGGGAAGGTTTTGCAGCGGGGTCGGTTACAGGGGTAGGAACCGCTGGGTAGAGACGGTAGTCTGGGAATATTGTAGGGTTTAACAAGGATGTGACGGAGGTTAGGGGGGCGACGAAAGGCAACTCTGGGTGGTGTGGGGAGAATTTTGTCAAGGGATGATCTCATTTCAGGGGTTGACTTGAGAAAGTCATATCCCTGGCGGAGTAATTTGTTGATGTTTTCGAGGCCAGGATAATATTGGGTGACAAGGGGGATGCTTCTGTGTGGTCTGGGGGTAGGAACATTGTTGTTGGATGGGGAGGAATGTATTGCTCGGGAAATCTGTTTGTGGACAAGGTCTGCAGGATAGTTGCGGGAGAGGAAAGCACTGGTCAGGTTATTGGTGTAGTTGTTGAGGGATTCGTCACTGGAGCAGATACGTTTGCCACGAATACCTAGGCTGTAGGGAAGGGAGCGTTTGATGTGGAAAGGATGGCAGCTATCAAAGTGAAGGTACTGTTGTTTGTTTGTGGGCTTGATATGGACAGAGGTGTGGATGTGAGCTTCAACAAGATGAAGGTCAACATCCAGGAAGGTGGCTTGGGTTTTGGAGAAGGACCAGGTGAAATTCAGATTCGAAAAGGAGTTGAGGTTATGGAGGAAATTAAGGAGTGTTTCTTCACCATGAGTCCAGACCACAAAGATGTCATCTATAAACCTATACCAGGCCAGGGGAAGCAGCTGTTGGGTCTTTAGGAAATCCTCCTCCATGCGGCCCATGAACAGGTTGGCATAGGAGGGAGCCATCCTGGTTCCCATGGCCGTTCCCCTGATTTGTTTGTAGGTCTGGCCTTCAAAAGTGAAGTAATTATGGGTGAGGATGAAGTTGGTAAGTGTGATAAGGAACGAGGTTTTTGGAAGATCTTCGGGTGGGCGTTGGGAGAGGTAGTGCTCAAGGGCAGAGAGACCATGGGTATGTGGGATGTTTGTGTAAAGGGATGTAGCATCTATGGTGACAAGAAAGGTTTCAGGTGGGAGAGGAGTGGGAATGGATTTGAGGCGTTCTAGGAAGTGGTTTATGTCTTTGATGTAGGATGGGAGTCTGCAGGTGATAGGTTGTAGGTGCTGGTCTACCAGAGCTGAGATACGTTCGGTTGGGGATTTGAAGCCTGCTACAATGGGACGGCCAGGATGGTTCTCTTTGTGGATTTTGGGTAATAGGTAGAAGGTAGGGGTACGTGGCTCAGGTGGAGTGAGTAAGTCTATGGAAGCCGTTGTGAGGCCTTGTGAGGGACCTTGGATTTTTAGGATTTTTTGCAGCTCAGTCTGGATGGAGGGAATGGGATCCTGGGTAACAGCTTTGTAGGTTGAGGTGTCAGAGAGTTGACGTAGTCCTTCTGCCACATACTCCACACGGTCAAGTACGACAGTTGTGGAGCCTTTATCCGCCGGGAGGATGACAATAGAGCGGTCTATTTTCAGCTCCTTAATGGCACGGGATTCAGCTGGGGTGATGTTGGGGGTTGTCGGGATGTTCTTCAAGAAGGACTGGGAGGCAACACTGGACGTGAGGAATTCCTGAAATGTCTGCAAGGGATGGTTTTGGGGGAGGGGAGGAGGATCCCTTTGAGAAGGCAGTCGGAACTGTTCTAGACAGGGTTCAACACTGGGTCTAGTACTTGGGGGCTGTGTTTGGGTAGTGAAATGATATTTCCAGTTGAGGTTTCGGGTGAATGAGAGGAGATCTTTAACCAGGGCAGTGTGGTTGAATTTAGGTGTGGGGCTAAAGGTTAAGCCTTTTGATAGAACAGATGTCTCTGGAGGAGAGAGGGATCTGGATGAGAGGTTTAGGACTGAATTGGGACTGGTGATATGTGGCATTTGACTGTGGTTATAGTTGAGATTTGGTCTGTGTGGGGTATGTGCTGGGATGGGGAGATTGAGTAGGGTGGCTAGGCTAGGTTTGTTGGCTATGAGGGGGGTTTGTTGAAGGTTCTGTTGTGGTTGGTGTTTGTGAGGGATAGGGAGAGGGACCCCACTTCTTAGGTGTTGCACTAGCACTGTGGATAGTTTTTTCAGGTGGTGTGTGGCATGGAACTCAAGTTTGTAGCTGGCTTCTAGGATGATGTTCCTCAGTGTGTTCTCCAAGCAAGGGTTTGAGAGGTGGAGGACTTTGAAGAGAGATAGGAGCTGTTGGGAGTGGTGGTTACATGAAGTAGTGTAGAGATTCAGGACAAGTTGGGTAAGGGCTAAGGATTGAAGGTTCTGGAAGTCCAGGAGAGACTGGTGGAAGGAGGAATTGCACCCGGAGATGGGAACTTTTAAGGTAAGTCCTTTAGGGGTAATTCCAAAGGTTAAACAGGACTGGAGGAAAAGTATGTGGGATTGCAGTTTGGCTACGGTGAATGCATGTTTCCGGAATGAATGTAAATAATGTGGTATAGGATTAGGGTACATAGTGGGTAACTGGTGGGTAGGGAAATTAAATAACTAAAGTTGAACAAGTAATCATAAGAAGGAGTGAAACACGGAGGGAAGGACGAGAAGGAAAGAAATTGTGTTGGTAATGGTAATGTTCAATACCAAAGGAAGACCACTAAATAAGAAAAATACGAAAAATACGGAAAAAGTTGAGCAGACCAAGCAAGTATGTCCAGATCAGGGGAAAAAGAACACACGTAGCTCAAAAACAGAGATAGCGAGTGGCGAAAAAAGATCGCGCGTGCCGCAAAAGCGATCGCGCGTGCCGCAAAAGCGATCGCGCGTGCCGCAAAAGCGACCGCGCGTGCCGCAAAAGCGATCGCGCGTACCGCAAAAAAGATCGCGCGTGCCGCAAAAAAGATCGCGGGTGGGGTAGAAATGTCCCAAAACATTTTTCTTGTGGCAGAGAAAGATAGCCAATGGCACAAAAATATCGCCAGCAACAAGAAATCGACGGAAATGGATGATACTGGTAGGTGTGGAAGAGATTGTTGGCAGTGATTGTTGGCTGGGAAACAGCGAATAACGAACGTTAAAACTATGGAATGTTGAATAAATAAATCAATAAATAAAAAAGAGAAGAGGACTATAAACGGAACAAGATAATAGGAGGAAGATGAAACTAGCACAGTTGGTGACGAAAATATTTATTTATGTATATATAAAACACTGAAGAAGAGAAAGTGTTAAGATGACAGACGTAAGTGATAGCTAACAAAAGGGACAAAACAATGAAGGATGTGGACCATATAGGAGATCTAAATGATTAATGGAAAATCTCATATAAGATGTGAAGCAAATACTAACAAAGAGATAGAGGGGCTGGCCAGTACTTACCTCAGCTCAGTACAGCCGATAGATACACATAAAACAGAACTGAAAATTTACATTCCTAGCTTTCGGAACTTTGTTCCTTCATCAGGGAGGAGAGGGGAAAAAAGGGAAGAAGGGAAAGTGGATTCAGTTACTCACAACCCAGGTTATGAAGCAACAGGGAAAGGTAAAACCACAGGGAAAGGTAAACAGGGAGGGTAGCAAGGATGGAGGCATGGTTGTCAGAGGGAAGCCAAAGATATTCTACTGTAAGTACTGTGCCAGCTTCAAACCAAAGAGGATGCATACAGAAGTAAAGAGGTATATAGTATAAAGATAAACACAACTATGTAGGATGAAAAAATGCGTGAATGGCTAAAGAGGAAAGGGAAAGAGGAGAAGACTGAAGAGTGAATGGGAGTGAGGTTGTTTAACGTAGGTTCAGTCCAGGGGGATGGCGGGATGAAAGGATGTGTTGCAGTGCAAGTTCCCATCTCCGCAGTTCAGAGGGACTGGTGTTGGGTGGGAGAAGCCAAATGGCACATACGGTGTAGCAGGTTCCTAGGTCCCTAGAATTATGCTGGAGGGCATGCTCCGCTACTGGGTATTGGGCATCTCCTAGGCGCACAGTTCGTCTGTGTCCGTTCATGCGCTCAGCCAGTTTGGTTGTTGTCATGCCGATGTAAAAGGCTGTGCAGTGCAGGCATGTCAGTTGATAAATGACATGTGTAGTTTCACACGTAGCCCTGCCTTGAATTGTGTATGTTTCACCAGTAGCGGGGCTGGAGTAGGTGGTTGTGGGGGGATGCATGGGGCAGGTTTTGCAGCGGGGTCGGTTACAGGGGTAGGAACCGCTGGGTAGAGACGGTAGTCTGGGAATATTGTAGGGTTTAACAAGGATGTTACGGAGGTTAGGGGGGCGACGAAAGGCAACTCTGGGTGGTGTGGGGAGAATTTTGTCAAGGGATGATCTCATTTCAGGGGTTGACTTGAGAAAGTCATATCCCTGGCGGAGTAATTTGTTGATGTTTTCGAGGCCAGGATAATATTGGGTGACAAGGGGGATGCTTCTGTGTGGTCTGGGGGTAGGAACATTGTTGTTGGATGGGGAGGAATGTATTGCTCGGGAAATCTGTTTGTGGACAAGGTCTGCAGGATAGTTGCGGGAGAGGAAAGCACTGGTCAGGTTATTGGTGTAGTTGTTGAGGGATTCGTCACTGGAGCAGATACGTTTGCCACGAATACCTAGGCTGTAGGGAAGGGAGCGTTTGATGTGGAAAGGATGGCAGCTATCAAAGTGAAGGTACTGTTGTTTGTTTGTGGGCTTGATATGGACAGAGGTGTGGATGTGAGCTTCAACAAGATGAAGGTCAACATCCAGGAAGGTGGCTTGGGTTTTGGAGAAGGACCAGGTGAAATTCAGATTCGAAAAGGAGTTGAGGTTATGGAGGAAATTAAGGAGTGTTTCTTCACCATGAGTCCAGACCACAAAGATGTCATCTATAAACCTATACCAGGCCAGGGGAAGCAGCTGTTGGGTCTTTAGGAAATCCTCCTCCATGCGGCCCATGAACAGGTTGGCATAGGAGGGAGCCATCCTGGTTCCCATGGCCGTTCCCCTGATTTGTTTGTAGGTCTGGCCTTCAAAAGTGAAGTAATTATGGGTGAGGATGAAGTTGGTAAGTGTGATAAGGAACGAGGTTTTTGGAAGATCTTCGGGTGGGCGTTGGGAGAGGTAGTGCTCAAGGGCAGAGAGACCATGGGTATGTGGGATGTTTGTGTAAAGGGATGTAGCATCTATGGTGACAAGAAAGGTTTCAGGTGGGAGAGGAGTGGGAATGGATTTGAGGCGTTCTAGGAAGTGGTTTATGTCTTTGATGTAGGATGGGAGTCTGCAGGTGATAGGTTGTAGGTGCTGGTCTACCAGAGCTGAGATACGTTCGGTTGGGGATTTGAAGCCTGCTACAATGGGACGGCCAGGATGGTTCTCTTTGTGGATTTTGGGTAATAGGTAGAAGGTAGGGGTACGTGGCTCAGGTGGAGTGAGTAAGTCTATGGAAGCCGTTGTGAGGCCTTGTGAGGGACCTTGGATTTTTAGGATTTTTTGCAGCTCAGTCTGGATGGAGGGAATGGGATCCTGGGTAACAGCTTTGTAGGTTGAGGTGTCAGAGAGTTGACGTAGTCCTTCTGCCACATACTCCACACGGTCAAGTACGACAGTTGTGGAGCCTTTATCCGCCGGGAGGATGACAATAGAGCGGTCTATTTTCAGCTCCTTAATGGCACGGGATTCAGCTGGGGTGATGTTGGGGGTTGTCGGGATGTTCTTCAAGAAGGACTGGGAGGCAACACTGGACGTGAGGAATTCCTGAAATGTCTGCAAGGGATGGTTTTGGGGGAGGGGAGGAGGATCCCTTTGAGAAGGCAGTCGGAACTGTTCTAGACAGGGTTCAACACTGGGTCTAGTACTTGGGGGCTGTGTTTGGGTAGTGAAATGATATTTCCAGTTGAGGTTTCGGGTGAATGAGAGGAGATCTTTAACCAGGGCAGTGTGGTTGAATTTAGGTGTGGGGCTAAAGGTTAAGCCTTTTGATAGAACAGATGTCTCTGGAGGAGAGAGGGATCTGGATGAGAGGTTTAGGACTGAATTGGGACTGGTGATATGTGGCATTTGACTGTGGTTATAGTTGAGATTTGGTCTGTGTGGGGTATGTGCTGGGATGGGGAGATTGAGTAGGGTGGCTAGGCTAGGTTTGTTGGCTATGAGGGGGGTTTGTTGAAGGTTCTGTTGTGGTTGGTGTTTGTGAGGGATAGGGAGAGGGACCCCACTTCTTAGGTGTTGCACTAGCACTGTGGATAGTTTTTTCAGGTGGTGTGTGGCATGGAACTCAAGTTTGTAGCTGGCTTCTAGGATGATGTTCCTCAGTGTGTTCTCCAAGCAAGGGTTTGAGAGGTGGAGGACTTTGAAGAGAGATAGGAGCTGTTGGGAGTGGTGGTTACATGAAGTAGTGTAGAGATTCAGGACAAGTTGGGTAAGGGCTAAGGATTGAAGGTTCTGGAAGTCCAGGAGAGACTGGTGGAAGGAGGAATTGCACCCGGAGATGGGAACTTTTAAGGTAAGTCCTTTAGGGGTAATTCCAAAGGTTAAACAGGACTGGAGGAAAAGTATGTGGGATTGCAGTTTGGCTACGGTGAATGCATGTTTCCGGAATGAATGTAAATAATGTGGTATAGGATTAGGGTACATAGTGGGTAACTGGTGGGTAGGGAAATTAAATAACTAAAGTTGAACAAGTAATCATAAGAAGGAGTGAAACACGGAGGGAAGGACGAGAAGGAAAGAAATTGTGTTGGTAATGGTAATGTTCAATACCAAAGGAAGACCACTAAATAAGAAAAATACGAAAAATACGGAAAAAGTTGAGCAGACCAAGCAAGTATGTCCAGATCAGGGGAAAAAGAACACACGTAGCTCAAAAACAGAGATAGCGAGTGGCGAAAAAAGATCGCGCGTGCCGCAAAAGCGATCGCGCGTGCCGCAAAAGCGATCGCGCGTGCCGCAAAAGCGACCGCGCGTGCCGCAAAAGCGATCGCGCGTACCGCAAAAAAGATCGCGCGTGCCGCAAAAAAGATCGCGGGTGGGGTAGAAATGTCCCAAAACATTTTTCTTGTGGCAGAGAAAGATAGCCAATGGCACAAAAATATCGCCAGCAACAAGAAATCGACGGAAATGGATGATACTGGTAGGTGTGGAAGAGATTGTTGGCAGTGATTGTTGGCTGGGAAACAGCGAATAACGAACGTTAAAACTATGGAATGTTGAATAAATAAATCAATAAATAAAAAAGAGAAGAGGACTATAAACGGAACAAGATAATAGGAGGAAGATGAAACTAGCACAGTTGGTGACGAAAATATTTATTTATGTATATATAAAACACTGAAGAAGAGAAAGTGTTAAGATGACAGACGTAAGTGATAGCTAACAAAAGGGACAAAACAATGAAGGATGTGGACCATATAGGAGATCTAAATGATTAATGGAAAATCTCATATAAGATGTGAAGCAAATACTAACAAAGAGATAGAGGGGCTGGCCAGTACTTACCTCAGCTCAGTACAGCCGATAGATACACATAAAACAGAACTGAAAATTTACATTCCTAGCTTTCGGAACTTTGTTCCTTCATCAGGGAGGAGAGGGGAAAAAAGGGAAGAAGGGAAAGTGGATTCAGTTACTCACAACCCAGGTTATGAAGCAACAGGGAAAGGTAAAACCACAGGGAAAGGTAAACAGGGAGGGTAGCAAGGATGGAGGCATGGTTGTCAGAGGGAAGCCAAAGATATTCTACTGTAAGTACTGTGCCAGCTTCAAACCAAAGAGGATGCATACAGAAGTAAAGAGGTATATAGTATAAAGATAAACACAACTATGTAGGATGAAAAAATGCGTGAATGGCTAAAGAGGAAAGGGAAAGAGGAGAAGACTGAAGAGTGAATGGGAGTGAGGTTGTTTAACGTAGGTTCAGTCCAGGGGGATGGCGGGATGAAAGGATGTGTTGCAGTGCAAGTTCCCATCTCCGCAGTTCAGAGGGACTGGTGTTGGGTGGGAGAAGCCAAATGGCACATACGGTGTAGCAGGTTCCTAGGTCCCTAGAATTATGCTGGAGGGCATGCTCCGCTACTGGGTATTGGGCATCTCCTAGGCGCACAGTTCGTCTGTGTCCGTTCATGCGCTCAGCCAGTTTGGTTGTTGTCATGCCGATGTAAAAGGCTGTGCAGTGCAGGCATGTCAGTTGATAAATGACATGTGTAGTTTCACACGTAGCCCTGCCTTGAATTGTGTATGTTTCACCAGTAGCGGGGCTGGAGTAGGTGGTTGTGGGGGGATGCATGGGGCAGGTTTTGCAGCGGGGTCGGTTACAGGGGTAGGAACCGCTGGGTAGAGACGGTAGTCTGGGAATATTGTAGGGTTTAACAAGGATGTTACGGAGGTTAGGGGGGCGACGAAAGGCAACTCTGGGTGGTGTGGGGAGAATTTTGTCAAGGGATGATCTCATTTCAGGGGTTGACTTGAGAAAGTCATATCCCTGGCGGAGTAATTTGTTGATGTTTTCGAGGCCAGGATAATATTGGGTGACAAGGGGGATGCTTCTGTGTGGTCTGGGGGTAGGAACATTGTTGTTGGATGGGGAGGAATGTATTGCTCGGGAAATCTGTTTGTGGACAAGGTCTGCAGGATAGTTGCGGGAGAGGAAAGCACTGGTCAGGTTATTGGTGTAGTTGTTGAGGGATTCGTCACTGGAGCAGATACGTTTGCCACGAATACCTAGGCTGTAGGGAAGGGAGCGTTTGATGTGGAAAGGATGGCAGCTATCAAAGTGAAGGTACTGTTGTTTGTTTGTGGGCTTGATATGGACAGAGGTGTGGATGTGAGCTTCAACAAGATGAAGGTCAACATCCAGGAAGGTGGCTTGGGTTTTGGAGAAGGACCAGGTGAAATTCAGATTCGAAAAGGAGTTGAGGTTATGGAGGAAATTAAGGAGTGTTTCTTCACCATGAGTCCAGACCACAAAGATGTCATCTATAAACCTATACCAGGCCAGGGGAAGCAGCTGTTGGGTCTTCAGGAAATCCTCCTCCATGCGGCCCATGAAGAGGTTGGCATAGGAGGGAGCCATCCTGGTTCCCATGGCCGTTCCCCTGATTTGTTTGTAGGTCTGGCCTTCAAAAGTGAAGTAATTATGGGTGAGGATGAAGTTGGTAAGTGTGATAAGGAACGAGGTTTTTGGAAGATCTTCGGGTGGGCGTTGGGAGAGGTAGTGCTCAAGGGCAGAGAGACCATGGGTATGTGGGATGTTTGTGTAAAGGGATGTAGCATCTATGGTGACAAGAAAGGTTTCATGTGGGAGAGGAGTGGGAATGGATTTGAGGCGTTCTAGGAAGTGGTTTATGTCTTTGATGTAGGATGGGAGTCTGCGGGTGATAGGTTGTAGGTGCTGGTCTACCAGAGCTGAGATACGTTCGGTTGGGGATTTGAAGCCTGCTACAATGGGACGGCCAGGATGGTTCTCTTTGTGGATTTTGGGTAATAGGTAGAAGGTAGGGGTACGTGGCTCAGGTGGAGTGAGTAAGTCTATGGAAGCCGTTGTGAGGCCTTGTGAGGGACCTTGGATTTTTAGGATTTTTTGCAGCTCAGTCTGGATGGAGGGAATGGGATCCTGGGTAACAGCTTTGTAGGTTGAGGTGTCAGAGAGTTGACGTAGTCCTTCTGCCACATACTCCACACGGTCAAGTACGACAGTTGTGGAGCCTTTATCCGCCGGGAGGATGACAATAGAGCGGTCTATTTTCAGCTCCTTAATGGCACGGGATTCAGCTGGGGTGATGTTGGGGGTTGTCGGGATGTTCTTCAAGAAGGACTGGGAGGCAACACTGGACGTGAGGAATTCCTGAAATGTCTGCAAGGGATGGTTTTGGGGGAGGGGAGGAGGATCCCTTTGAGAAGGCAGTCGGAACTGTTCTAGACAGGGTTCAACACTGGGTCTAGTACTTGGGGGCTGTGTTTGGGTAGTGAAATGATATTTCCAGTTGAGGTTCCGGGTGAAAGAGAGGAGATCTTTAACCAGGGCAGTGTGGTTGAATTTAGGTGTGGGGCTAAAGGTTAAGCCTTTTGATAGAACAGATGTCTCTGGAGGAGAGAGGGATCTGGATGAGAGGTTTAGGACTGAATTGGGACTGGTGATATGTGGCATTTGACTGTGGTTATAGTTGAGATTTGGTCTGTGTGGGGTATGTGCTGGGATGGGGAGATTGAGTAGGGTGGCTAGGCTAGGTTTGTTGGCTATGAGGGGGGTTTGTTGAAGGTTCTGTTGTGGTTGGTGTTTGTGAGGGATAGGGAGAGGGACCCCACTTCTTAGGTGTTGCACTAGCACTGTGGATAGTTTTTTCAGGTGGTGTGTGGCATGGAACTCAAGTTTGTAGCTGGCTTCTAGGATGATGTTCCTCAGTGTGTTCTCCAAGCAAGGGTTTGAGAGGTGGAGGACTTTGAAGAGAGATAGGAGCTGTTGGGAGTGGTGGTTACATGAAGTAGTGTAGAGATTCAGGACAAGTTGGGTAAGGGCTAAGGATTGAAGGTTCTGGAAGTCCAGGAGAGACTGGTGGAAGGAGGAATTGCACCCGGAGATGGGAACTTTTAAGGTAAGTCCTTTAGGGGTAATTCCAAAGGTTAAACAGGACTGGAGGAAAAGTATGTGGGATTGCAGTTTGGCTACGGTGAATGCATGTTTCCGGAATGAATGTAAATAATGTGGTATAGGATTAGGGTACATAGTGGGTAACTGGTGGGTAGGGAAATTAAATAACTAAAGTTGAACAAGTAATCATAAGAAGGAGTGAAACACGGAGGGAAGGACGAGAAGGAAAGAAATTGTGTTGGTAATGGTAATGTTCAATACCAAAGGAAGACCACTAAATAAGAAAAATACGAAAAATACGGAAAAAGTTGAGCAGACCAAGCAAGTATGTCCAGATCAGGGGAAAAAGAACACACGTAGCCCAAAAACAGAGATAGCGAGTGGCGAAAAAAGACCGCGCGTGACGCAAAAGCGATCGCGCGTGCTGCAAAAGCGATCGCGCGTGCCGCAAAAAAGATCGCGCGTGCCGCAAAAAATATCGCGCGTGCCGCAAAAAAGATCGCGCGTGCAGCAAAAAAGATCGCGGGTGGGGTAGAAATGTCCCAAAACATTTTTCTTGTGGCAGAGAAAGATAGCCAATGGCACAAAAATATCGCCAGCAACAAGAAATCGACGGAAATGGATGATACTGGTAGGTGTGGAAGAGATTGTTGGCAGTGATTGTTGGCTGGGAAACAGCGAATAACGAACGTTAAAACTATGGAATGTTGAATAAATAAATCAATAAATAAAAAAGAGAAGAGGACTATAAACGGAACAAGATAATAGGAGGAAGATGAAACTAGCACAGTTGGTGACGAAAATATTTATTTATGTATATATAAAACACTGAAGAAGAGAAAGTGTTAAGATGACAGACGTAAGTGATAGCTAACAAAAGGGACAAAACAATGAAGGATGTGGACCATATAGGAGATCTAAATGATTAATGGAAAATCTCATATAAGATGTGAAGCAAATACTAACAAAGAGATAGAGGGGCTGGCCAGTACTTACCTCAGTTCAGTACAGCCGATAGATACACATAAAACAGAACTGAAAATTTACATTCCTAGCTTTCGGAACATTGTTCCTTCATCAGGGAGGAGAGGGGAAAAAAGGGAAGAAGGGAAAGTGGATTCAGTTACTCACAACCCAGGTTATGAAGCAACAGGGAAAGGTAAAACCACAGGGAAAGGTAAACAGGGAGGGTAGCAAGGATGGGGGCATGGTTGTCAGAGGGAAGCCAAAGATATTCTACTGTAAGTACTGTGCCAGCTTCAAACCAAAGAGGATGCATACAGAAGTAAAGAGGTATATAGTATAAAGATAAACACAACTATGTAGGATGAAAAAATGCGTGAATGGCTAAAGAGGAAAGGGAAAGAGGAGAAGACTGAAGAGTGAATGGGAGTGAGGTTGTTTAACGTAGGTTCAGTCCAGGGGGATGGCGGGATGAAAGGATGTGTTGCAGTGCAAGTTCCCATCTCCGCAGTTCAGAGGGACTGGTGTTGGGTGGGAGAAGCCAAATGACACATACGGTGTAGCAGGTTCCTAGGTCCCTAGAATTATGCTGGAGGGCATGCTCCGCTACTGGGTATTGGGCATCTCCTAGGCGGACAGTTCGTCTGTGTCCGTTCATGCGCTCAGCCAGTTTGGTTGTTGTCATGCCGATGTAAAAGGCTGTGCAGTGCAGGCATGTCAGTTGATAAATGACATGTGTAGTTTCACACGTAGCCCTGCCTTGAATTGTGTATGTTTCACCAGTAGCGGGGCTGGAGTAGGTGGTTGTGGGGGGATGCATGGGGCAGGTTTTGCAGCGGGGTCGGTTACAGGGGTAGGAACCGCTGGGTAGAGACGGTAGTCTGGGAATATTGTAGGGTTTAACAAGGATGTTACGGAGGTTAGGGGGGCGACGAAAGGCAACTCTGGGTGGTGTGGGGAGAATTTTGTCAAGGGATGATCTCATTTCAGGGGTTGACTTGAGAAAGTCATATCCCTGGCGGAGTAATTTGTTGATGTTTTCGAGGCCAGGATAATATTGGGTGACAAGGGGGATGCTTCTGTGTGGTCTGGGGGTAGGAACATTGTTGTTGGATGGGGAGGAATGTATTGCTCGGGAAATCTGTTTGTGGACAAGGTCTGCAGGATAGTTGCGGGAGAGGAAAGCACTGGTCAGGTTATTGGTGTAGTTGTTGAGGGATTCGTCACTGGAGCAGATACGTTTGCCACGAATACCTAGGCTGTAGGGAAGGGAGCGTTTGATGTGGAAAGGATGGCAGCTATCAAAGTGAAGGTACTGTTGTTTGTTTGTGGGCTTGATATGGACAGAGGTGTGGATGTGAGCTTCAACAAGATGAAGGTCAACATCCAGGAAGGTGGCTTGGGTTTTGGAGAAGGACCAGGTGAAATTCAGATTCGAAAAGGAGTTGAGGTTATGGAGGAAATTAAGGAGTGTTTCTTCACCATGAGCCCAGACCACAAAGATGTCATCTATAAACCTATACCAGGCCAGGGGAAGCAGCTGTTGGGTCTTCAGGAAATCCTCCTCCATGCGGCCCATGAAGAGGTTGGCATAGGAGGGAGCCATCCTGGTTCCCATGGCCGTTCCCCTGATTTGTTTGTAGGTCTGGCCTTCAAAAGTGAAGTAATTATGGGTGAGGATGAAGTTGGTAAGTGTGATAAGGAACGAGGTTTTTGGAAGATCTTCGGGTGGGCGTTGGGAGAGGTAGTGCTCAAGGGCAGAGAGACCATGGGTATGTGGGATGTTTGTGTAAAGGGATGTAGCATCTATGGTGACAAGAAAGGTTTCAGGTGGGAGAGGAGTGGGAATGGATTTGAGGCGTTCTAGGAAGTGGTTTATGTCTTTGATGTAGGATGGGAGTCTGCGGGTGATAGGTTGTAGGTGCTGGTCTACCAGAGCTGAGATACGTTCGGTTGGGGATTTGAAGCCTGCTACAATGGGACGGCCAGGATGGTTCTCTTTGTGGATTTTGGGTAATAGGTAGAAGGTAGGGGTACGTGGCTCAGGTGGAGTGAGTAAGTCTATGGAAGCCGTTGTGAGGCCTTGTGAGGGACCTTGGATTTTTAGGATTTTTTGCAGCTCAGTCTGGATGGAGGGAATGGGATCCTGGGTAACAGCTTTGTAGGTTGAGGTGTCAGAGAGTTGACGTAGTCCTTCTGCCACATACTCCACACGGTCAAGTACGACAGTTGTGGAGCCTTTATCCGCCGGGAGGATGACAATAGAGCGGTCTATTTTCAGCTCCTTAATGGCACGGGATTCAGCTGGGGTGATGTTGGGGGTTGTCGGGATGTTCTTCAAGAAGGACTGGGAGGCAACACTGGACGTGAGGAACTCCTGAAATGTCTGCAAGGGATGGTTTTGGGGGAGGGGAGGAGGATCCCTTTGAGAAGGCAGTCGGAACTGTTCTAGACAGGGTTCAACACTGGGTCTAGTACTTGGGGGCTGTGTTTGGGTAGTGAAATGATATTTCCAGTTGAGGTTCCGGGTGAATGAGAGGAGATCTTTAACCAGGGCAGTGTGGTTGAATTTAGGTGTGGGGCTAAAGGTTAAGCCTTTTGATAGAACAGATGTCTCTGGAGGAGAGAGGGATCTGGATGAGAGGTTTAGGACTGAATTGGGACTGGTGATATGTGGCATTTGACTGTGGTTATAGTTGAGATTTGGTCTGTGTGGGGTATGTGCTGGGATGGGGAGATTGAGTAGGGTGGCTAGGCTAGGTTTGTTGGCTATGAGGGGGGTTTGTTGAAGGTTCTGTTGTGGTTGGTGTTTGTGAGGGATAGGGAGAGGGACCCCACTTCTTAGGTGTTGCACTAGCACTGTGGATAGTTTTTTCAGGTGGTGTGTGGCATGGAACTCAAGTTTGTAGCTGGCTTCTAGGATGATGTTCCTCAGTGTGTTCTCCAAGCAAGGGTTTGAGAGGTGGAGGACTTTGAAGAGAGATAGGAGCTGTTGGGGGTGGTGGTTACATGAAGTAGTGTAGAGATTCAGGACAAGTTGGGTAAGGGCTAAGGATTGAAGGTTCTGGAAGTCCAGGAGAGACTGGTGGAAGGAGGAATTGCACCCGGAGATGGGAACTTTTAAGGTAAGTCCTTTAGGGGTAATTCCAAAGGTTAAGCAGGACTGGAGGAAAAGTATGTGGGATTGCAGTTTGGCTACGGTGAATGCATGTTTCCGGAATGAATGTAAATAATGTGGTATAGGATTAGGGTACATAGTGGGTAACTGGTGGGTAGGGAAATTAAATAACTAAAGTTGAACTAGTAATCATAAGAAGGAGTGAAACACGGAGGGAAGGACGAGAAGGAAAGAAATTGTGTTGGTAATGGTAATGTTCAATACCAAAGGAAGACCACTAAATAAGAAAAATACGAAAAATACGGAAAAAGTTGAGCAGACCAAGCAAGTATGTCCAGATCAGGGGAAAAAGAACACACGTAGCTCAAAAACAGAGATAGCGAGTGCCGCAAAAGCGATCGCGCGTGCCGCAAAAGCGACCGCGCGTGCCGCAAAAGCGATCGCGCGTGCCGCAAAAAAGATCGCGCGTGCCGCAAAAAAGATCGCGATTGACGCAAAAAAGATCGCAGGTGGGGTAGAAATGTCCCAAAAAATTTTTCTTGTGGCAGAGAAAGATAGCCAAACACAAAAATTTCGCCAGCAACAAGAAATCGACGGAAATGGATGATACTGGTAGGTGTGGAAGAGATTGTTGGCAGTGATTGTTGGATGGGAGACAGCGAATAAAAAACGTTAAAACTATGGAATGTTGAATAAATAAATCAATAAACAAAAAAGAGAAGAGGACTATAAACGGAACAAGATAATAGGAGGAAGATGAAACTAGCACAGTTGGTGACGAAAATATTTATTTATGTATCTATAAAACACTGAAGAAGAGAAAGTGTTAAGATGACAGACGTAATTGATAGCTAACAAAAGGGACAAAACAATGAAGGATGTGGACCATATAGGAGATCTAAATGATTAATGGAAAATCTCATATAAGATGTGAAGCAAATACTAACAAAGAGATAGAGGGGCTGGCCAGTACTTACCTCAGCTCAGTACAGCCGATAGATACACATAAAACAGAACTGAAAATTTACATTCCTAGCTTCCGGAACTTTGTTCCTTCATCAGGGAGGAGAGGGGAAAAAAGGGAAGAAGGGAATGTGGATTCAGTTACTCACAACCCAGGTTATGAAGCAACAGGGAAAGGTAAAACCACAGGGAAAGGTAAACAGGGAGGGTAGCAAGGATGGAGGCATGGTTGTCAGAGGGAAGCCAAAGATATTCTTCTGTAAGCACTGTGCCAGCTTCAAACCAAAGAGGATGCATACAGAAGTAAAGAGGTATATAGTATAAAGATAAACACAACTATGTAGGATGAAAAAATGCGAGAATGGCTAAAGAGGAAAGGGAAAGAGGAGAAGACTGAAGAGTGAATGGGATTGAGGTTGTTTAACGTAGGTTCAGTCCAGGGGGATGGCGGGATGAAAGGATGTGTTGCAGTGCAAGTTCCCATCTCCGCAGTTCAGAGGGACTGGTGTTGGGTGGGAGAAGCCAAATGGCACATACGGTGTAGCAGGTTCCTAGGTCCCTAGAATTATGCTGGAGGGCATGCTCCGCTACTGGGTATTGGGCATCTCCTAGGCGGACAGTTCGTCTGTGTCCATTCATGCGCTCAGCCAGTTTGGTTGTTGTCATGCCGATGTAAAAGGCTGTGCAGTGCAGGCATGTCAGTTGATAAATGACATGTGTAGTTTCACACGTAGCCCTGCCTTGAATTGTGTATGTTTCACCAGTAGCGGGGCTGGAGTAGGTGGTTGTGGGGGGATGCATGGGGCAGGTTTTGCAGCGGGGTCGGTTACAGGGGTAGGAACCGCTGGGTAGAGACGGTAGTCTGGGAATATTGTAGGGTTTAACAAGGATGTTACGGAGGTTAGGGGGGCGACGAAAGGCAACTCTGGGTGGTGTGGGGAGAATTTTGTCAAGGGATGATCTCATTTCAGGGGTTGACTTGAGAAAGTCATATCCCTGGCGGAGTAATTTGTTGATGTTTTCGAGGCCAGGATAATATTGGGTGACAAGGGGGATGCTTCTGTGTGGTCTGGGGGTAGGAACATTGTTGTTAGATGGGGAGGAATGTATTGCTCGGGAAATCTGTTTGTGGACAAGGTCTGCAGGATAGTTGCGGGAGAGGAAAGCACTGGTCAGGTTATTGGTGTAGTGGTTGAGGGATTCGTCACTGGAGCAGATACGTTTGCCACGAATACCTAGGCTGTAGGGAAGGGAGCGTTTGATGTGGAAAGGATGGCAGCTATCAAAGTGAAGGTACTGTTGTTTGTTTGTGGGTTTGATGTGGACAGAGGTGTGGATGTGAGCTTCAACAAGATGATTACTAGTTCAACTTTAGTTATTTAATTTTCCTAACCACCAGTTACCCACTATGTACCCTAATCCTATACCACATTATTTACATTCATTCCGGAAACATGCATTCACCGTAGCCAAACTGCAATCCCACATACTTTTCCTCCAGTCCTGCTTAACCTTTGGAATTACCCCTAAAGGACTTACCTTAAAAGTTCCCATCTCCGGGTGCAATTCCTCCTTCCACCAGTCTCTCCTGGACTTCCAGAACCTTCAATCCTTAGCCCTTACCCAACTTGTCCTGAATCTCTACACTACTTCATGTAACCACCACTCCCAACAGCTCCTATCTCTCTTCAAAGTCTCTGAGGAACATCATCCTAGAAGCCAGCTGCAAACTTGAGTTCCATGCCACACACCACCTGAAAAAACTATCCACAGTGCTAGTGCAACACCTAAGAAGTGGGGTCCCTCTCCCTATCCCTCACAAACACCAACCACAACAGAACCTTCAACAAACCCCCCTCATAGCCAACAAACCTGGCCTAGCCACCCTACTCAATCTCCCCATCCCAGCACATACCCCACACAGACCAAATCTCAACTATAACCACAGTCAAATGCCACATATCACCAGTCCCAATTCAGTCCTAAACCTCTCATCCAGATCCCTCTCTCCTCCAGAGACATCTGTTCTATCAAAAGGCTTAACCTTTAGCCCCACACCTAAATTCAACCACACTGCCCTGGTTAAAGATCTCCTCTCATTCACCCGGAACCTCAACTGGAAATATCATTTCACTACCCAAACACAGCCCCCAAGTACTAGACCCAGTGTTGAACCCTGTCTAGAACAGTTCCGACTGCCTTCTCAAAGGGATCCTCCTCCCCTCCCCCAAAACCATCCCTTGCAGACATTTCAGGAGTTCCTCACGTCCAGTGTTGCCTCCCAGTCCTTCTTGAAGAACATCCCGACAACCCCCAACATCACCCCAGCTGAATCCCATGCCATTAAGGAGCTGAAAATAGACCGCTCTATTGTCATCCTCCCGGCGGATAAAGGCTCCACAACTGTCGTACTTGACCGTGTGGAGTATGTGGCAGAAGGACTACGTCAACTCTCTGACACCTCAACCTACAAAGCTGTTACCCAGGATCCCATTCCCTCCATCCAGACTGAGCTGCAAAAAATCCTAAAAATCCAAGGTCCCTCACAAGGCCTCACAACGGCTTCCATAGACTTACTCACTCCACCTGAGCCACGTACCCCTACCTTCTACCTATTACCCAAAATCCACAAAGAGAACCATCCTGGCCGTCCCATTGTAGCAGGCTTCAAATCCCCAACCGAACGTATTTCAGCTCTGGTAGACCAGCACCTACAACCTATCACCCGCAGACTCCCATCCTACATCAAAGACACAAACCACTTCCTAGAACGCCTCAAATCCATTCCCACTCCTCTCCCACCTGAAACCTTTCTTGTCACCATAGATGCTACATCCCTTTAAACAAACATCCCACATACCCATGGTCTCTCTGCCCTTGAGCACTACCTCTCCCAACGCCCACCCGAAGATCTTCCAAAAACCTCGTTCCTTATCACACTTACCAACTTCATCCTCACCCATAATTACTTCACTTTTGAAGGCCAGACCTACAAACAAATCAGGGGAACGGCCATGGGGAACCAGGATGGCTCCCTCCTATGCCAACCTCTTCATGGGCCGCATGGAGGAGGATTTCCTGAAGACCCAACAGCTGCTTCCCCTGGCCTGGTATAGGTTTATAGATGGCATCTTTGTGGTCTGGACTCATGGTGAAGAAACACTCCTTAATTTCCTCCATAACCTCAACTCCTTTTCGAATCTGAATTTCACCTGGTCCTTCTCCAAAACCCAAGCCACCTTCCTGGATGTTGACCTTCATCTTGTTGAAGCTCACATCCACACCTCTGTCCATATCAAACCCACAAACAAACAACAGTACCTTCACTTTGATAGCTGCCATCCTTTCCACATCAAACGCTCCCTTCCCTACAGCCTAGGTATTCGTGGCAAACGTATCTGCTCCAGTGATGAATCCCTCAACAACTACACCAATAACCTGACCAGTGCTTTCCTCTCCCGCAACTATCCTGCAGACCTTGTCCACAAACAGATTTCCCGAGCAATACATTCCTCCCCATCCAACAACAATGTTCCTACCCCCAGACCACAAAGAAGCATCCCCCTTGTCACCCAATATTATCCTGGCCTCGAAAACATCAACAAATTACTCCCCCAGGGATATGACTTTCTCAAGTCAACCCCTGAAATGAGATCATCCCTTGACAAAATTCTCCCCACACCACCCAGAGTTGCCTTTCGTCGCCCCCCTAACCTCCGTAACATCCTTGTTAAACCCTACAATATTCCCAGACTACCGTCTCTACCCAGCGGTTCCTACCCCTGTAACCGACCCCGCTGCAAAACCTGCCCCATGCATCCCCCCACAACCACCTACTCCAGCCCCGCTACTGGTGAAACATACACAATTCAAGGCAGGGCTACGTGTGAAACTACACATGTCATTTATCAACTGACATGCCTGCACTGCACAGCCTTTTACATCGGCATGACAACAACCAAACTGGCTGAGCGCATGAACGGACACAGACGAACTGTCCGCCTAGGAGATGCCCAATACCCAGTAGCGGAGCATGCCCTCCAGCATAATTCTAGGGACCAAGGAACCTGCTACACCGTATGTGCCATTTGGCTTCTCCCACCCAACACCAGTCCCTCTGAACTGCGGAGATGGGAACTTGCACTGCAACACATCCTTTCATCCCGCCATCCCCCTGGACTGAACCTACGTTAAACAACCTCACTCCCATTCACTCTTCAGTCTTCTCCTCTTTCCCTTTCCTCTTTAGCCATTCTCGCATTTTTTCATCCTACATAGTTGTGTTTATCTTTATACTATATACCTCTTTACTTCTGTATGCATCCTCTTTGGTTTGAAGCTGGCACAGTACTTACAGTAGAATATCTTTGGCTTCCCTCTGACAACCATGCCTCCATCCTTGCTACCCTCCCTGTTTACCTTTCCGTGTGGTTTTACCTTTCCCTGTTGCTTCATAACCTGGGTTGTGAGTAACTGAATCCACATTCCCTTCTTCCCTTTTTTCCCCTCTCCTCCCTGATGAAGGAACAAAGTTCCGAAAGCTAGGAATGTAAATTTTCAGTTCTGTTTTATGTGTATCTATCGGCTGTACTGAGCTGAGGTAAGTACTGGCCAGCCCCTCTATCTCTTTGTTAGTATTTGCTTCACATCTTATATGAGATTTTCCATTAATCATTTAGATCTCCTATATGGTCCACATCCTTCATTGTTTTGTCCCTTTTGTTAGCTATCACTTACGTCTGTCATCTTAACACTTTCTCTTCTTCAGTGTTTTATATATACATAAATAAATATTTTCGTCACCAACTGTGCTAGTTTCATCTTCCTCCTATTATCTTGTTCCGTTTATAGTCCTCTTCTCTTTTTTATTTATTGATTTATTTATTCAACATTCCATAGTTTTAACGTTCGTTATTCGCTGTTTCCCAGCCAACAATCACTGCCAACAATCTCTTCCACACCTACCAGTATCATCCATTTCCGTCGATTTCTTGTTGCTGGCGATATTTTTGTGCCATTGGCTATCTTTCTCTGCCACAAGAAAATTTTTTTGGGACGTTTCTACCCCACCCGCGATCTTTTTTGCGGCACGCGCGATCTTTTTTGCGGCACGCGCAATCTTTTACGCACGATCTTTTTTGCGGCACGCGCGATCGCTTTTGCGGCACGCGCGATCGCTTTTGCGGACGCGCGATCTTTTTTCGCCACTCGCTATCTCTGTTTTTGAGCTGCGTGTGTTCTTTTTCCCCTGATCTGGACATACTTGCTTGGTCTACTCAACTTTTTCCGTATTTTTCGTATTTTTCTTATTTAGTGGTCTTCCTTTGGTATTGAACATTACCATTACCAACACAATTTCTTTCCTTCTCGTCCTTCCCTCCGTGTTTCACTCCTTCTTATGATTACTAGTTCAACTTTAGTTATTTAATTTCCCTACCCACCAGTTACCCACTATGTACCCTAATCCTATACCACATTATTTACATTCATTCCGGAAACATGCATTCACCGTAGCCAAACTGCAATCCCACATACTTTTCCTCCAGTCCTGCTTAACCTTTGGAATTACCCCTAAAGGACTTACCTTAAAAGTTCCCATCTCCGGGTGCAATTCCTCCTTCCACCAGTCTCTCCTGGACTTCCAGAACCTTCAATCCTTAGCCCTTACCCAACTTGTCCTGAATCTCTACACTACTTCATGTAACCACCACTCCCAACAGCTCCCATCTCTCTTCAAAGTCCTCCACCTCTCAAACCCTTGCTTGGAGAACACACTGAGGAACATCATCCTAGAAGCCAGCTACAAACTTGAGTTCCATGCCACACACCACCTGAAAAAACTATCCACAGTGCTAGTGCAACACCTAAGAAGTGGGGTCCCTCTCCCTATCCCTCACAAACACCAACCACAACAGAACCTTCAACAAACCCCCCTCATAGCCAACAAACCTAGCCTAGCCACCCTACTCAATCTCCCCATCCCAGCACATACCCCACACAGACCAAATCTCAACTATAACCACAGTCAAATGCCACATATCACCAGTCCCAATTCAGTCCTAAACCTCTCATCCAGATCCCTCTCTCCTCCAGAGACATCTGTTCTATCAAAAGGCTTAACCTTTAGCCCCACACCTAAATTCAACCACACTGCCCTGGTTAAAGATCTCCTCTCATTCACCCGGAACCTCAACTGGAAATATCATTTCACTACCCAAACACAGCCCCCAAGTACTAGACCCAGTGTTGAACCCTGTCTAGAACAGTTCCGACTGCCTTCTCAAAGGGATCCTCCTCCCCTCCCCCAAAACCATCCCTTGCAGACATTTCAGGAATTCCTCACGTCCAGTGTTGCCTCCCAGTCCTTCTTGAAGAACATCCCGACAACCCCCAACATCACCCCAGCTGAATCCCGTGCCATTAAGGAGCTGAAAATAGACCGCTCTATTGTCATCCTCCCGGCGGATAAAGGCTCCACAACCGTCGTACTTGACCGTGTGTAGTATGTGGCAGAAGGACTACGTCAACTCTCTGACACCTCAACCTACAAAGCTGTTACCCAGGATCCCATTCCCTCCATCCAGACTGAGCTGCAAAAAATCCTAAAAATCCAAGGTCCCTCACAAGGCCTCACAACGGCTTCCATAGACTTACTCACTCCACCTGAGCCACGTACCCCTACCTTCTACCTATTACCCAAAATCCACAAAGAGAACCATCCTGGCTGTCCCATTGTAGCAGGCTTCAAATCCCCAACCGAACGTATCTCAGCTCTGGTAGACCAGCACCTACAACCTATCACCCGCAGACTCCCATCCTACAACAAAGACACAAACCACTTCCTAGAACGCCTCAAATCCATTCCCACTCCTCTCCCACCTGAAACCTTTCTTGTCACCATAGATGCTACATCCCTTTACACAAACATCCCACATACCCATGGTCTCTCTGCCCTTGAGCACTACCTCTCCCAACGCCCACCCGAAGATCTTCCAAAAACCTCGTTCCTTATCACACTTACCAACTTCATCCTCACCCATAATTACTTCACTTTTGAAGGCCAGACCTACAAACAAATCAGGGGAACGGCCATGGGAACCAGGATGGCTCCCTCCTATGCCAACCTCTTCATGGGCCGCATGGAGGAGGATTTCCTGAAGACCCAACAGCTGCTTCCCCTGGCCTGGTATAGGTTTATAGATGACATCTTTGTGGTCTGGACTCATGGTGAAGAAACACTCCTTAATTTCCTCCATAACCTCAACTCCTTTTCGAATCTGAATTTCACCTGGTCCTTCTCCAAAACCCAAGCCACCTTCCTGGATGTTGACCTTCATCTTGTTGAAGCTCACATCCACACCTCTGTCCATATCAAACCCACAAACAAACAACAGTACCTTCACTTTGATAGGTGCCATCCTTTCCACATCAAACGCTCCCTTCCCTACAGCCTAGGTATTCGTGGCAAACGTATCTGCTCCAGTGACGAATCCCTCAACAACTACACCAATAACCTGACCAGTGCTTTCCTCTCCCGCAACTATCCTGCAGACCTTGTCCACAAACAGATTTCCCGAGCAATACATTCCTCCCCATCCTACAACAATGTTCCTACCCCCAGACCACACAGAAGCATCCCCCTTGTCACCCAGTATTATCCTGGCCTCGAAAACATCAACAAATTACTCCGCCAGGGATATGACTTTCTCAAGTCAACCCCTGAAATGAGATCATCCCTTGACAAAATTCTCCCCACACCACCCAGAGTTGCCTTTCGTCGCCCCCCTAACCTCCGTAACATCCTTGTTAAACCCTACAATATTCCCAGACTACCGTCTCTACCCAGCGGTTCCTACCCCTGTAACCGACCCCGCTGCAAAACCTGCCCCATGCATCCCCCCACAACCACCTACTCCAGCCCCGCTACTGGTGAAACATACACAATTCAAGGCAGGGCTACGTGTGAAACTACACATGTCATTTATCAACTGACATGCCTGCACTGCACAGCCTTTTACATCGGCATGACAACAACCAAACTGGCTGAGCGCATGAACGGACACAGACGAACTGTGCGCCTAGGAGATGCCCAATACCCAGTAGCGGAGCATGCCCTCCAGCATAATTCTAGGGACCTAGGAACCTGCTACACCGTATGTGCCATTTGGCTTCTCCCACCCAACACCAGTCCCTCTGAACTGCGGAGATGGGAACTTGCACTGCAACACATCCTTTCATCCCGCCATCCCCCTGGACTGAACCTACGTTAAACAACCTCACTCCCATTCACTCTTCAGTCTTCTCCTCTTTCCCTTTCCTCTTTAGCCATTCACGCATTTTTTCATCCTACATAGTTGTGTTTATCTTTATACTATATACCTCTTTACTTCTGTATGCATCCTCTTTGGTTTGAAGCTGGCACAGTACTTACAGTAGAATATCTTTGGCTTCCCTCTGACAACCATGCCTCCATCCTTGCTACCCTCCCTGTTTACCTTTCCCTGTGGTTTTACCTTTCCCTGTTGCTTCATAACCTGGGTTGTGAGTAACTGAATCCACTTTCCCTTCTTCCCTTTTTTCCCCTCTCCTCCCTGATGAAGGAACAAAGTTCCGAAAGCTAGGAATGTAAATTTTCAGTTCTGTTTTATGTGTATCTATCGGCTGTACTGAGCTGAGGTAAGTACTGGCCAGCCCCTCTATCTCTTTGTTAGTATTTGCTTCACATCTTATATGAGATTTTTTTTATAGCCTAAGTTGTGCAAATCCCAGTATATATTTATGGTTTTACAACTAAATAAAAGCTTAAAAAATAATGTTGGGTTGAGAAATTTTAGTAATTTAACTTATGATTATTTGATTATTAAGGGAAAAAAGAGAAGATATGGTAGATCGTAGGATTATATCACCAACGCCATTCCAATCGCAAGGAGCTCTACAGTACACATCGAGCATGCACCTGTGTGTGATATACTGATTTCTAATCCCAGTGCTTGATTGACTGTAGGGGAACATCTCTAAATTAATGTGGGGTTGCTGCCTTAACTCTGTCTTCTATGCTATTCTCTACTAATTATTATTTTACTCTAATATAAACTAAATTTTTATATCATTCTATGTGTGTGTTTTGTGTATTTCATTGATATACAATCTAGTCATACTACTTCCGCACTATAGATATTACAGTTTGTTTCTTCTTCTGCTACCTCTCCTGGATTAGGCCAAGGCCTGTTCTGATCTCGCCATCTCTCCCTCAGTCATCCCACACTTCTCTTACCCCATTGTTTATAATATGTTGCTAGCTAGGAAGTCTTTGTGGTGACATACAGAATTCATATTCTCTTCATTTTTATTTGTATTGGATTGCCTCTTGTGTTATTGGTTGCATCCCTAAAACTTCTCGTATTGCCTCATTTCTAATTTTGTCTTTCGTAGTGCAGCCTTTCACAGAGCTTAGAAATTTCATTTGTGCTGTGTTTAGTTTATTTCTCAGTGTCCAACTTCCTATCCATTTTAATAAGCTGGGAGCTGCAATGACTTTATAAAATTTTAACTGTCCCTCTGTTCTTGTTTTTCTCTTAAGTGTTCTTATTTTGCCACATACATGTTGGTAAATATTAGCTTTTGCTGTATCCATGTCTTGATCATATATGTCACATCCTAAGTACTTGAAATGGGCTAGCTGTTCTATTGGTTTATTATTGAAGATTAATTTTCTTTGCACTCGGTGAACACCTAAAAGGCCATGCTTTCATTTCATTTATAGATATAATCATATTGTAACTTGCACTTATCTAGTTACTGACTTAACATGCCTATTTAGTGCACTCCATAGCATGGTTATAACTTGCACTTATCTAGTTACTGGCTTAACATGCCTATTTAGTGCACTCCATAGCGTGGTTATAGCTAGTTATTCTTTATAGATGTTTCATCTTGGTATCTCCTGATGTGGGAGGTGTTAGTTATCAATCTGTCAGAATTGTGTGCCCATTCTGCTTCCATTGCATTGCTCATTAATTATAAACTGTGATTATTAGAGTCAATGTTTTCAGTTTGTTCTTTCAGATACCTGTCATGTTTTATGTTCATCTCAGATAATTGCCTGTCTAGTCTACCTGTATAGTCTTGTTTCTATGTATTCAGCATATGGTATATGTGATGTATTGTCAGTGGCACTGGTAGGTCTTGCCTTTTGTCTGGCTCGGTCATGGAATTGCATATGTCATCATGTGTGAAATTTGTTTTTTGAGACCACACGTACAGAATGCAGTGTAGAAGTATAAGCTCAGGAGTTCCTGGTTCCTCACAGGAACATTCTGTTCACTGACTGTGGTGCATTTGATGATGGTGCATTGGAATGGGGTTGTGTTCTGATAAAGAGTGCACCATACCATTGTATTGTATTGTATCGTATGTTAACCGGGGACCTAGAAACGATGGAGAGGCTCCATCCCCACCACTGCCACAGTGGTCCACAACCACACGATGACTACCGCAGTCCACTTCACCCCTCCACCGCCCCACACCGAATCACTCTTTCAGGATTATTGTGCGGTTTGGCCCCCGGTGGACTCCCCCCCCCCCCCCCTAGAAAATGTCTCACACCAGACAAGTGTAACCCCTATGTTTGTGTGGTAGAGTAATGGTGATGTAAGCATACATGGAGAACTTGTTTGCATAACAATCGCCGACATAGTGTAGCTGAGGCGGAATAAGAGGAACTAGCCTGCATTCGCCGATGCAGATGGAAAACCACCTAAAAACCATCCACAGACTGTCCAGCTCACCAGACCTTGACACAAGTCCACCGGGTGGATTTGTGCCGGGGACCAGGCACTCGTTCCCAACACAGAAAGCCGTGCATTAGACTGCACAGCTAACCGGACAGGCACACCGTACCATGACTGGGGTCTGCTTGTGTCACACATTTACTTGGCACTTTTCCGTTAATTCTTCCCCTTAATTTCCATTACTTCGTGTAGTCAGCCTCTCCTAAGTCAGTATGCCATAACTCACTGAAGGATTGTTAGGTAAGTTGGGTATATTCCGAACACCACGCACAGTGCTTCCACTAACTTGGTGCTGAAAGTCCTGATAGTCTCAGCAGAACACTTTCTTGACCTTGCCTAACAATGGTTCTAATCACTGTGAGATGGAGATTGTGTGCCTATGTGCTCAAAGCAAATCATAGTATTGATTCAAAATAGGGAATTGATACATTCCTATAGCTTGTACTGGAAATATGTAAGTGATTGTATTTAAAATTTTTTGATTGAAAAGTCAGTGGTGATAACAAATGTTAAATTTTTTTATTATAATAAAACAGTCCCAGCCGCTTAAAGATGTCTATTTATTTACTGGTGACCAGTTTTGACCACTGTTCTGGTCATCATTGGACTATTTACTCCTTTGGAGTCTGCTGAAGCTGGCAAGGAGCAGAAAAAAAATGTCACTCTAGGAGGGATATAACCACCAGTGGGTACCGTATTTACTCGAATCTAAGCCGCCCTTTTTTCCGGTTTTTGTAATCCAAAAAACCAATTGCGGCTTAGAATCGAGTGCAAAGTAAGCGGAAGTTCTGAAAAATGCCGTCGAATATATGTAGCGCTATACAGGCATGCTTTGCAGGCACAAAGATAAATACTGGCGCCAAAACCGCTGCGGTAAATGCATTAAAAAAAAAAAAAAAAAAAAAAAAAAAAAAAAAAAAAAAAAAAAAAAAAAAAAAAAAAAAAAGGGGGGGGGAGGAAGACGAGCTTTTTTTCCTCCGCCCGGAGTTTCGACCACTGTATTTTCATACCATATTCATCGAAATAAATACAAATTCCGTATTGTTCATCTTCGAATGTTGCAGCATTTCAATGTACTACAAAAATCCGACTGGCTAGACTGTTAGGGAGGTTTGTGTTAATATGGCCAACTTTACGTTTTGAATTTTTTCCTACCTGTGAGAAGAGATGGTTGCTAGTAGGAACTTTTATGAATTGTGAATCACATGCAGTATCCTCTTCACCATAAGAATAATACGAATATAAACATTTTACCACGTATTCTTTCATGTTTGCTGCTATCTCATTTAAATTCTGTCTGCCTAATAAACTACGAAACTAGAGTGAGACAACAGCAAACGCGGAAGAATATACATATCATGTCATGTTTATATTCGTATTATTCTTATGCGTACAGTCAGAAATGAAGCACGGCAATTGACTAGATTTTTAAATCTAAGATGACTCTAATTTCTGTGCAGAATGTACTGTACTAAAGAGGTGTCTGCAAAGATTTTCAAACGGAGAAAAATTTTCGCTAAACTCTCGTTCAGAACATCTTCTATTATACGCAGTCTATTATTTGGTTCTTGTTGATCATTATCAAAGAAAGCAGCAGTGTAAGTAACAACAAATAGCAGTCTCTCGCCATTGTTTCGCTAATGAGATGCTTCCTCTCTCTCTCTCTCTCTCTCTCTTTTTTTTTTTTTTTTTTTTTTTTTTTTTTTTTTTTTTTTTTTTTTTTTTAAAAAAAATTGTAAGCGGCGGTAGCGCGCACAAAAGCAAGCCATGCCGCGAGTGGTGGCAGGCCGTAAACACTCATTATCAGAAAGCAACAAACAATGCATGACACAGTACAGCAATGCATCTTCAGCTTAGAGTGACATAAGCACCTTTAACAAAGAGAACGGCATTTATCAGATCAAAGAAAAGTAAGCAATAAATTTAAACCAGGCGAAGCACGTGAAAAAAGAAGGGTATCCGTATAAATACGGACGGACACATAGCAATGGCTACCTGGTAAAGCTTAACTGCTAAGCTTACGTCTCAAACCAAACTGCTGTAGCTGTATTGTCATTCATTCGACGTAAATGGTGTCTCATATTACAATGGACCAACTTTGTTTCGATTTGGAGGTGCGACCGAAAACTTTTCTCTCCCCCTGAATTTCGAGTCTCAAATTTCAGGTGCGGCTTAGATTCGGGAAAATTTTTTTCCTTGATTTCGAGTCTCGTTTTTCAGGTGCGGCTTAGATTCGAGTAAATACGGTATATGTCTCCTAAAACGGTACCTGTTCCTTGCCAGCTTCACCAGGCTCCCATGGAATAAGCGGTCTGATGATGACCAGAACAGTGGTTGAAACTGGTCGCCACTAGAAAAATAGACATCTTTATGTGTTTGGGGTTGTTTTATTTTAAGAAAAATTTTAATGTAAGTGATTGTGTTGATGTGTGTGATTATGTGAATGAGTTTTTCTGCCTTATCAATTGCCTGTTTTCTGTGTTGGTTAAACTTCAGTTGATTGTCAGCCTGTGGATCTAAGTATCTGGTTATGCGTTTTCTGTGAATTATTGGTGTGCAGTTTTATAATCGTGTTTCTCTGTAGTTTTCCTTTCAATCATATATGTAGTCTCTCTTGTCCAGAGCCACATTGAGCTTGTTTTTCAGGCACCACCTGCCCATCATGTCTGAAAACTTGTGGACAGTAAAGTGAAACAAACTTCCAACTATGTTTCAAACAGAACCAAAAAACTACCAAAGAGAAATGAAGATTTTTTATGGTTTATCCCAAGGAAGTCCAACCGCCACCTAACATAGATTCCAGGGCTGAAAAAACAATTAAATGTTCTCCATTGCCGCATAATACTGTACTCCTCCCCTCCTGTGACAGTAACTCCAACTTATTTCTGCACTTAAATGTCAGGTCTCTGAAAAATAAAGCTGATGAGCTTGGTATACTATTAAAAAGTAACAAAAGAATGATTTTATGTATAAACGAACATTGGTTAAAGGAAGAGGATATAAAACTGTATGTACCATCAGGTTTCAGATTAGCTACATACTTCTGCAGACCCAGTGAATCCTATGGGGGTTCATCCATATATATTAGCAATGATCTAGACTTAAAGTTTTCTGTTCTTGAAGTTAGTGACCTATGCATTAAAGGTGTTTTTGAAGTAGTTGCTTTTATTATACCTAGTATACAGCTCATAACTGTGTCTTTATATCACACTCCTGAAAGTAATGTAGAACAATTTATAGAATGTTTAGAAAAACTTGTGATCAGTATACAAAAATATACTAAATACAAAATTTTAATCTTTGGGGATCTAAACATAGACATTAGGAAAATGACAGCCAGAAATGTTAATTTAGTAAACATGTAAAGATCCTATAATCTCTTTTGTGCTAATGAAAGTCCTACAAGGCACTCCTCCTGTCTTGACAATCTAATAACAAATGTATACAAATGTGATTTTGAGCTAGGCTTATTTAATGTCGATTACCTGTCAGACCATAGAGGTATATGGGTGAAACTAATTACTAAAAAACCAAAAGAAGACCAGGAACAAACTCAGTGTGTCAGACTATCTACAGATACAAATATTAGCAAGTATAGAGAAGAACTTAAGTCTATAGATTGGAATACTGTTATACATTCCTCCAGAAATGTTGATGAAGCCTTCAGCACATTCCTCAAAATCATTTCTGAAATCTTCCACACATGTTGTCCACTGGTTAAAAAACAAAAAAACAAAAAAAAAAAGTTAGGAAGCCTAGCCACTCAACTTTAAAGAAGTGGTTTTCACCCCAATTACAAAAACTGAGACTATTGGTAATTACTTGTCACGATAAGGTCAAAAAGGGAGCAGTAGATAAAGAAACTTACAAAAGCCTGAAAAGAAAATATAGATCTGAAATTAAAATAGCCAAGTGTAAGGAAAATGGTGATTTCATTAAAAAATCACACAATAAATGTAAGGCTGCATGGAAAGTAATAAAAGCAGAGCTAGGTATGGATATAAACGACGAAGACAACACAAATGCTGCTAACGTCACTGCTGATGATTTCAATCACTTTTTTGTCAACTCTGCCAATCTTAGCCTTCCAACACACAGCAACCAGAATTCCAATTCAACACATACACCTATTTCTCACCCCATATCTGGCAGAAATTTTCAACAAAACATTACAAACATAGTGTCAGATTGTAAATGGAGAGAAGTACAAGTAACTGATATAATTAAAGCAACCTCTAAATTAGGATACTCTAGATCTGAAGATGTGTATGGCCTGTCAAACTATGTAATTAAAAAAGTTGTAGATCTCATAACATATCCTCTTTGCATACTGATAAACGGGATGCTCTCGAGTGGACACTTTCCAGAATGTCTAAAAAAAAACAGTTGTCATACCATTATACAAAAAGGGTGACAAGTCCTGTATCAAAAATCTACAATATGGCATTCTTTTATGGGGTAACTCTCCAGGAGCCAAAAAAATTTTCACTTGGCAGAAGAAAGCAATTAGACGTTTTTACAGAATTACTGACAACAAGACCTCATGTAGACCTTATTTTAGAGACTTAAAAATTCTCACAGTCCCATCTATTTACATATATTGTTGCCTATTAAACATAAAAGAAAGCTTAAACCACTACACTATAAGGAAATCAGTTCATCAACACAATACTCGACAAACAAATATGATTGATGTACCCACAACCAGGCTTAAGAAAACCCAATCTAGCTATGAATACATAGGCATAAAATTATTCAGCACTTTACCCGTACAGGCTCAATTTGGTTTCAATGGATATTTTCAAAACTAAAACCAAAGTGTGGATGACGAAAAATACTTTCTACAGTGTAGAAGAATTTCAGAATAGTTGTAAAGATGATCTAATTTATTGATAAACTAAGGCTTACTGTTATGTATAGTTATGGATGTAGAGGCAGCTAGCTATAAGGTAATAGGGTACAACACTGTCTTTTTTTTTCTTTCCATGTAATATCTTTGTTATATGAAACATAATGTACAAATAGCTATAATACTTCTGACAACATTGATTGCATGTTAATGCTGATAAATTATGGCTTACTGTTATGTATGGATCTAGGTGTAGAGGCTTTTGTAAGCTAATAGTTTACAACATTGCTATATTTTACTATGTAATATTTTGGTATGTAAAACATAATGTACAAATAGCTGTAACTCTTCTGACGACATCGATTGCACGTTAGTGCTGAAAGATGGATAAAATAAATAAATAAAAATAAATAAATAAATAAAAATAGCTGTGGCTTTGGCTTCCAGTTCTCTACTTGAATTTTCCAACAACACAACCAACAGATCATCAGTGTGTGTGACCATCCTATCAGTCTGTGTGTTCTCATCCATTTCTTTAGGAAGGTCTCAGTGAAAACATCCCAAAAGATGTGTTTTCTGTGAATTATAGGTGTGCTGTTTTGCAATTGTGATTCTCTGTAGTTTTCCTTTCAATCATAAATGTAGTCTCTCTGGTCCAGAGCCACAGTGAGCTTGTTTTTCAGACTGAAACCTCCGGGCACCTCTTCCTAATTCTTTTCATCACTTTCAGTTTACCCACCAACCATCCAACTGCTCTATCATGACAGTAGTCTAGTAGTCTGTTGTATGGTGTTGCTCGTACTTGCAATTCTCATAGTCGTATGAGCATTGTGGGCTGTCAGAACTTATCAAATGCCCCTGTGATGTGCACAGGTATGGGCACTACATTCTTGCAGTTGATGTTGTATGGCTCATTTGAGTGCCTGGTTAATTGCAGCATCAATCAAACTATTTCTACAGAACTCATATGGCGCAGAGAGAGCTCCAGGAGTCATCTGTGATCCTCCAATTAGTTATGCAGAAGCCACTTCATAATCTTAGCCAAGAAAATCAGCTGATACAGCTTTGGATTTGTTGAGTCTTTGTCTTCTGACTTCTTGATGGTTACTGTGTTTGCTAATTTTCAGGTTTTAGGAACTCTTCTCACTCTTAATGCTTCATTTATTACCACAGTTCATAATGGGGTAATCTACGGTGCTACTCGTTTAAGGGTTCCAGAGTGAATGCCATCTGGGCCTTGTGCTTTTTCAGCTTTTAATTTTTCTATGGCTAGCACTACCTCTTCCTGTGTTAATAGGCAGGTGACAGACTCGACTATGTATTCTGTCTGTATTTAAGCTCTTAAATTGGTATAGTGTGGATAATCTGTGTTGCGATTGTCATCGGGAAGGAGTCTGTAAAGAAGAAATTCCATTGTTCTCCATCCCTGATGGTTCTGTCATACTGCCTAAGTATGGCTAGCACAAATGCTGTTTTTACCCTCTTGGTCAACAGTTTGTTGGGTTCTCCATAAGTTGTCACTTATCTCTGTTCAAAAACATTTGTCCCAATGGCATTTCTTTGCAGTATCGGGTCCTTATATTGTTGCTTCACCTCCTTAAACTGCTGCAGTCATATTGGTCATTTTCTAGCAGTTATTACCCTCTGGTATTGTATGTGTTTGGTTCTCAAATCCCTTTTGAGCCTGCTAAGACTATTTGATCAGGATATTTTCCTTTTACTCTTATCTATTACTGTTGGGATTTCTTTATCTTATACATCTTGCAAGATCTCTATCAGTCTACGTATCTTATAGTCAGTGCTGTCTTCAGTCTGTGAAAGATCATGTGTAGCTACAAAGTCCTGTAATTTTTGCCAGTCTGTTTTACTAAACAGAAGCAGCTTATTGTATTTCTTGTGTTGTGTGTGTGGCAATGATTATGACATTATGATGGCTGTGTGTAGCACCATTACGTACCTGTCATGATGTGATAAGCTCGAGAGATTTTATATTTGCTACTGTAATGTCAGAGTTTGATTTTACTCCTAACCTGTTGTTGTATGTGTGGGATGGATTTATCCTCCTTGTTAACCATGTACAGGTTTTTTGTTTGTTTCTTTTCCTTAAGGTACCAGCCTTTTGTATCTGTTCATAATGAGAGCCATAGTGTTGAATACATGTTGATATCTGCAATGATGATTATCTTTTTATGTCATGTGTATCATGCAATTCTCTCTACACATTCTCCAAATGAATGGAACTCATCAGAAGACTGAGGATAAATTGATGAAATTACCCATACATTATTCCCCTTACATGTTTCTTCCATAACTGTGTGATAAGAGCAAGGTTGTGAGACATTTATCACAGTCCACTGCCTGTTGACTAATATGACTGCAGCTTAGGGATTTGTGCCCACTGCAATCACTGTTGTATTTATGAGACCAGTTATTTAACCATTCCTTGTGTATGACTCCTGCCAGTACACTGTGTCCACACATTTCTCATCCACAATCTTTTCCAGCTCCACATTCATGACAGTACTTCGCATAGCATTTAGTTGGAACAGAGACACCTGTAATTTTATCAGTTGTTATTTAAAAAAATAGTCTGTGGCTTTTGTTCTTATGTAGGATATCGTACAGAATTCTATAAAGAAGGTATTTATGTTATTATCACAGAGTTTTTTCACGTTATGAATGTGTCATAGCAGGCAAGAAATTCACATACACACTGAGATATGGAGATAGAAATTCAAGCTATGTGGGATATTGTTTGGACAAGACAGTATCAAGAGTAAGGATAAATTTTTAATTAGGCCCTTCTTTTTATCACCAGATTCACACCAAAAGTAACTGTAAACTGTAGAAGGAATCTTAATACACCAACATAAACATTTCGCGATCATAGTGTTATCATTGTAGGAGAGTTTAATAACCCACTAATCAGTTAGGTTAATTTAAGCTTTGAGAGTGTGGGTGTGACATGGTATCCTGTTAAATAATACTGAATTCTTTCTCTGAAAACTACATGGAACAGATATTTTGGAAGCATGTGCTTGATGATTAAATATAGCATTGGAAAGATGTGGTAGAATGTAAATACACACATGTTCAGAAAAAAGGAGAACAACTTGAATGTATAGAGATAGGAAGTTCATATTCACAGGACATGTGCACTAATATGTTCTACAGAAGTGATTAGCATTTCAGCCACCTCAGTTCACCATGTGCCCTGTTGCCTAGTAGGCACAGGGTCCACCATGAGGCCTGATAACTTGTTCCATGCGTGATAGTATTGACACGTATAAGACATGAATGGCATCCTGTGGTATAGCCATCCATTCTGCATTCACCAGGTTCCAAAGTTTATCTGTGGCAGTTGGCATTGGGTCACAGTGTTGTACCCATTGTTTCACCATATCTCTCACTTTTTCAATTGGTGACAGGTCTGATGATTTGGCAGGCCAGGACAAAAGGCTGACATACTGTGACACCAAGAAGGCATGTGTCCATGCAGCAATATGTGATTATGCATCGCCTCACTGAAAAATGGTCTTTGGGATGTAGTGCAGAAAGGATATGGCTATGGGTCGCAGGATGTCATTCGCATACGTCACACTGGTTACAGTGCCCTGAACATGCATCAGCTGTGATTTGTAGTTGTACCCAAAAGCACCCCACACTATAATGCCTTGAGTTGATGCTTTATGTTTTGTGTGAATTCAGTCAGTGTGATTTGCTCCCCTATCTGTGGAGAATCAAAATGCGACAATTATTTTCAAACAAACGGAACCTGGATTCGTCCAGAAATATTATCTGATGACATTCCTGTCCCCAGTGACCTAGTTTCATACACCATCACTGTCTAGCATGTTTATGTACATTCATCAAAGGTAGACAGAGAAGTGGATGACAGGCAGGTAACCTGTGTCATAATAAACAGTGATGAACTGTCATCCCTGATAATGTATGATGTGTTACACTATTCCACTGTTGCATCAAAGCTGAGGAGGATGCAGATCTGACCTGCAGTGCCATTCGGATGAGGTGTCGATCATATCGGGGATTGGTCTGGGTTGTGTGACCTGACCCATCTCGTCATGTTCTATGGCCTTCCATGACCCATTGCACTGTCAAAACATTTTGTCTCACATGAGCAGCAATTTCCTAGAAGGATGCATCACATTCTCTCATGCCAATACTGCAGCTTTGTTCAAGCTCAATGATTCGAGGCACGCATACATCTGCAAGGCTTCCTGCACATCTACTCAAGTCACACTGATCCATTACCTTCTGCTTATAGTGACAATGAGAGCTGCAGCAACATATTACCAGTAGGTGGGTTGTGCCGTGGTAGGATGTTGACCTCGAACCCGCAGGCTGACATGGTTCAAATGCTAATCATTTTGGCAGAACATACTAATGTACGTCTTGTGAATATGAAAGTCCTGTCTCTAGTCATTCAAGTTTTTTTTTTTTTTTTTTTTTTTTCTAACATGAGCATGAATAAGGACTGAAGGTAACAACATACTGAACAGTTGAGTCGTCAACATGCATCATATAAACAAGACTTAAAACTTTAGTAGCTTTGAAACAAATACTTTTACGAGCCAGATCTCACATGTGATACCTTTCTTCCCCCCCCCCCCCCTCCCCCCACCCCCACCCCTCCCACTGCCCCACTCTCCACTCACAAACCAGCAGATACCATGTGCGTGCTAAATACACTGTGCCAAGACAGCAGTTCTGCAGCTTGGCTGGGGTAAGGATTTGTGTAGGATGGATTGGGTGAAGGGAGAAAGAAGGGATGATAGTGAGAGGGTGGCTGAGAACTGTGATGACTGGGAGGGTGGCATCAGCTGCAAGAGACAGCAATACAGGAGGGAGAGGCAGTAGGTGCACAGGGTAGAAATGTGGCATGAACACCAGCATCAGTGAATTCATGTGGCATATGATGATGATGACATGATGACGTGAAAGTGTGTTGTGAGAGAGAGTGAAACAACAGGGGAGGGAGAGAGTGTGGGATGAGGATGGAGGTAGGTGTGGGGTAGCAGGTAAGCAGAGATTGAGCCAGGCAAATTATGGGAACAAAGAAGTGATGCATGTACAGCTCCCATCTGTGTAGTTCAGACAAGCTGGTGTTGTGGGGAAGGATCCATGCGGCTCAAGTTGTGGAACAGCCTTTGAAATTGAGCATGTTGCACTCAATGGCACATTCTGCCAATAGAAGTTCGTCTCTGTTCTTGGCCATGCTGTGGTAGTGGCCTCTCACTGACATGGACAACTGGTTGGTGGCCATGCACATATAAAATTCCATGCAGAAATTGCAACAGGGCAGGTATGTGACATGACTGCTTCCACAATAGGCCCTGCCTCTGCTGGAATAAAATAAGCCTATGACAGCACTGGAGGAAGATGTGCTGGGTGGGTATATCAGACAGGATTTGCACCTGGGTCGTTTACAGGAATGGCAATTGGTTGGGAGTGGATGTAACATAAAGAGGGACCAGGGTATTATGTAGATGGAGTGGGCTGCAGAATCTCTCGTAAGGAGAAGTAGGAAGGATTGTGAGCAGCGTGCTGCTCATGTCTGGGCATCGTTACCAGCTATTTGAATCGAGTAAATCGCTTGTGCCAACCGATTGGGTATACAGTGCTACTGGTTATTGGAAGGGGCCTTGTGATGGTGTAGGAGGCCTGCTGAAGCACCATGTTACAAAACATAATGTTTCCAAACCAAATACGGCTGCGATTCAGAATGCCAAGGATTTTATGAGAGTCATGAAATCTTACTCATCCAGAGCCCTCATTCTTTTGTCCAAAGACAAAGTTGAAGAATTCCACGAGCAGAGAAAAGAAGAATGGTCCAAACAAACTACTTCTGTGAAAGGAATTCAGAAGACACATTTTTGGACTCAAAGTGAGGGGCAAACTTATGCAACATGCACTTTAAAGAGCAAGAAAGAAGAAATCTCATTCGTTTGGCCAGCACCTCAGAAACAGCAGGATAATATTCAGATTCACAACCTGAGAAGGGAGATGTTTGTGGTGTGTGTGTATGTATGAGTGTGACTGGTGGATTGCAGAGATTATAGACACCAGTTATGAGTTAAACAAAATCGTAGTGAACTTTATGCTACAACATGGACCAGCTGCTGGATATAGGTTTCCAGCTGAAGGCCAGCATCAGTGCCATCAGTGCTCACTTCCTGTTCACAATGTTTTGAAGATTGTGAGTGCTCCAGTTCCTATAGTTTCAACAGGAAGGCATCACTCTATATCAAAGGAAGATACTGAAGCAGTGGAGAACATTTTTAGTTAACTGACTGGCTTATTTTAGTACAAAACAGAGTGCACAGAAGTTGTATCAGTTGAAACCTTCAGTTCTTTGGACCTTTCAAATACATTTTGGAACCATTTAAAATGCTTGAAAAATGAGTCTCTTACTCATCTTTCAAAACTAAAATTATGTTAAATAAGGCTAGGTTTTGATTTTTATGAGCCTGTTATGTGATAATGTGGTAATAAAACAGGTCTCATGTGTGGCAAAAATTTCAGTTGTTTGTAACACCTGTTCAACCTAAAAGTGGAAACTCTCCTTTTCAGGGAATGTAGAACTATTTGGTACTAATCAACAGAAAAAAATCAAAGTTTTATGGACTGGCATTTTGAAAAAAAAAACCTTTTTCCACAAATTATAAAAAAGTTCAGAACACTATAGTAAAAGAACTTTGACAGGTAAGTCCAAGTGGAGGGTTTCTTGGTAATCATAAAGCAATTATCTTCCAAATAAAAAATCCAACAAAATATCTAGAGCTGTTCCACAGTTACATCATTTTAAAATTTTTTCCAAAATTCGCATCTTCAAAGTAGTATGTGCAGTGTCATCTTTGGAGGGCTGTATCTCAGAGTAGAATATTTTTGGAGAAAACAAAAAAATACATGTTCATTACTTAGTCCTTCATTTTAACCTATGCTAAATTAAATAATATCCGAGACTATGAAGCTAAGGATTTTTCCTAGCCTGCCTGAATTGATATGGACTATGCCAACAGGTGATGGGTAAACACTAGGAGAATATTGGAGATAAAACTGGGCAATTGTGAAATGTGAAACAGACATGGGAAATGGGCAGACAAAAGTGTTAGATGGCTTTAAAGGGAACTGTGGGCAACAATTTCATGGTTTTGGGAAGTGAAAATGCTTGAATAAATTATACTGTGGGTTGTAGGATGGTTCTGGGACATGAGGATATTCATTTGTATGTTAGTGACCATCACATATGGGAAGAAGTAACTAATATGAAATCATACATTGGAAAATCTGGGATGAAATGTAACAATATTATGAGAAGGAAAGTTGCTATTCACTATATAGTGGAGATGCTGAGTTTCAGATAGGCACTACAAAAAGATTCTCAAATCTTTTGTTTTTTTGTTGTGCCTATCTGTGACTCAGCATTTCCCCTATATGGTGAGTAGCAACTTGCCTTCTCATAATATTGTAATATGAAATTGTGATGGTTTGCTCTGTATCCTTGCCTCCTTTCTCCTCTCACCCACTCCACCTGATACATCCCCTCTTCCCAGTCAAACTGTAGAACTTAAGTCCTGTCACACCACATTGTATTCAACTGGCCCCATGTGTGTGTGTATGTGGGCACCAGGTAGCCATACTGATGTGTGTGCGGGGGGTGGGGGATGGAGGTGGAAGTGTGGGTGGATGGTTGGCACACAGTGACACCTCTACTATTCAATGAGTTGTTACCTTAGTCCTAAATTATTTGTTGTGTAAGCTAGATAAAGTGCTAGCTGATGGATATCTTTCTCTCTCTCTCTCTATCTTGCCAAAGTAGACACATTCACACACACAATCATGCAAACATCCAAACCAAAGGGGTTCAGAAGATAGAGTGAACAAGAGACAAGAGATACAGTGAGGGTGGGGGGGGGGGGGGGGGAAGAAGAAGAAGTGGAAGGTGAAGATGAAGGAGACAGGAAAGAGAGAAAGCAAATAGGGGTGGAAAATGGGGAAATGGGGAGAGAGAGAGAGGGAGGGAGGGAGAGGGAGAGAGTACCTGCACTGGGAGTGATTTGGGGGGTGGGGGGGGGGGGGGGGGTTGGAGGAAGAGTGGTAGAAAAACACAGGACATGATCAGTATGGAGCAGGAGAGGTAAGGCGAGGCAGTGGAAAACAGGTAAGCAGAGGTTTATGTCAGGAGAGTTGGCAGGGGTGTGGGGGCAGGGGCTGCAAGAGCACTGGATATACTGGAGAGACAATGCCCACATGCGTAGTTTAGAGAAACACGTGCTATGAGGGGGTATCCAAATGGCTAGTGCAGCAAAACAGCTGTTGAAGTCATTCATGTTGTGGTGCGCAGCCTGTTCGGCAACTGGATGATCAAATATATGGTTTACCATAGCTCGGTGGTGGCCATTCATGTGAGTAGACAGTTGGTTAATTGTCATGCCCACATAGAATCAAATGCAGCATAGCTGATGTATAACATAGCTGACCTGTGGCGTTGTGGCATGTGAGGATTTTGTTTTAAGTAAAAAAAATTTAGAAAGCTATATACTTTCAAATTGCTTACAAAACAACCTCATCCCCTTCAGAATACTCTCCATTACAACTAATACATTTGTCCCACTGGTGCTTCCACTGCTTGGAATATTCTTTGTAGTCAGCTTTAGAAATCGCTGACAGCTTTTTACTCAGTTTTGCCGTGACTGCTTCAATGTTGTCAAATCTGTCCCCTTTCATGCCCCTTTTTACGTGTGTAAATAAGAAAAAGTAGCGCAGGGCCAGTTCAGGCAAGTAAGGTGCGTGGGGCAGCGGAACCATCCCACTTTTAGTCAAAAACTGTTCAGAAGAGATGGCTATGTGTGCAGGTGTGTTGTAGTGGAAGAACGAGTCTCCTGGCTGCCACAAATAGGGTCTTTTTTGATGAATACTGTCATGCAATCTTCTTAAAACTTCCAAACAAAGAGTTTGATTGAGGTCTGTCTTCCATTAAAATTTGCTGAACCAATCTCCAAGATAACCCACTAATCTCAGACAGTTAATCAATTGTCTGTTGACAGTCTGTGAGGACAAGCTCTCAATTTTTTTCAAGTTGATGGACATCCAGAACGAGCTTTGTCATGAATCAACATGTCACTATTTTTAAATTGAGCAAACTGCTCGTATGCCTGAGTTTCTCCTATAGTGTCATCTTGGTAAGCTGTTTTCAACATCAAAACAGTTTCAGCAGCATTTTTAGTGAGTAGAAAACAAAATTTCACAGCTGTATGTTGTTCACTTAAACATGCCATCCTAAAAAGCGAAACAAGAACAAAACAGTCCTAGCAGAAACAATAATTGCAGATGAACAAAATGAGCCTTGTCGACAACACAGATGGCACTGAACTGGTAATGAGCTGAGCTATACACACCTAGCGGCAGAAATGCATACAACACAGTGTTATTTCACTTCTCTTTCTCTCTCTCTCTCTTTCTTTTTATTCCTGATACCCCCTCTTACAGGATTGGAAGCAAGATTGGAACAGCAGTGGGTAAGGATATTCTATTTTGAATGATGTGGGCAGGATTTTGGGTTGGATATCCCTCATCTCAATGCACGATGAGATGTACTTGAAGCTGTGATGAAGCATGTGGTTGAACTTCTCAAGGCCAGGGTGATACTGGGTGACCAGAGCCGTGGTGGTCAGTGGCTAATTGATACGCTAATTGGTGTCAGAGGAGGGGATCACACTAGAGATCTGTTTGTGGCTGAGCTGCTGTTCATGAGTGACCTGAATGGGAGGTCTGAGCAGGCACACGGGGGGAGGGGTTTATTAGTGATTGGGAGCTCCAACGTTTGGTGGGTGATGGAGCCCATTAGGGAAATAGCAGAAAGGTCGGGGAAGAAGGCCAGTGTTCACTCTGTCTGCTTGCCGGGGGTCTCATCCGAGATGTGGAGGAGGCCCTGCTGGCAGTAATAGAGAGCACTGGTTGCACCCGACTGCAAGTTGTTGCTCATGTTGGCACCAATGACTCCTGTCGTCTGGGTTCAGAGGTCATCCTCAGTTCATACAGGCGGTTGGCGGAGGTGGTGAAGGCGGGAAGCCTTGCTCGCGGGGTGGAATCTGAGATAACTATTTGTATTATTGTTCCCAGAACCAATTGCGGTCCTTTGGTTTGGAGCCGAGTGGAAGGCTTAAACCAGAGGCTCAGACGATTCTGCTGAGATCTGGGGTGCAAATTTCTTGACCACTGCTATTGGGTGGAGAAATGTAGGGTCCCCCTGAATAGGTCAGGCACGCACTACACGCAGGAAGTGGCTACAAGGGTAGCGGAGTACATGTGAAGTGCACATGTGGGTTTTTTAGGTTAGAGAATTCCCTCCCTAGGCCCGACAAGGTGCCTCCTGAGACGTGACAAGGTAGTAGTAGGCAAAACGCAACAGGGAATAACAATATTAATGTGGTAATAGTAAACTGCAGGAGCGTCTATAGAAAGGTCCCAGAACTGCTCTCATTAATAAACAGTCACAATGCCCACATAGTACTTGGGACAAAGTTGGCTGAAACCAGATGTAAACAGTAATTAAATTCTAAATTCAGGTTGGAGTGTATACTGCAGAGACAGGCTGGACAGTGAGGGGGGAGGCATGTTTTTAGTGATAAAAAGTGCGATAGTATCGAAGGAAATTGATGGAGATCTGAAATGTGAAATAATTTGGGTGAAGGTCACGGTTAGAGCATGCTCAAACATGGTAGTTGGATGTCTCTATAGGCCCCCTGGCTCAGCAGCTGTTGTGGCAGAGCACCTGAAGGAAAATTTGGAAAATATTTTGAGTAGATTTCCCCACTAAGTTATAGTTCTAGGTGGAGATTTTAATTTGCCAGATATAGACTGGGAGACTCAAATGTTTATAATGGGTGGCAGGGACAAAGAATCCAGTTAAATTTTTTTAAGTGTATTATCTGAAAACTACCTTGAACAGTTAAACAGAGAACCGACTCATGGCAATAACATATTAGACCTTCTGGTGACAAACAGACCCGAACTATTTGAAACAGTTAATGCAGAACAGGGAATTAGCGACCACAAAGCCGTAAATAGAAATACTAAAAAAGGTAGGAAGATTTTTCTGGTTAGCAAAAGTGACAAAAAGCAGATTTCAGAGTACTTGACGGCTCAACACGAAAGTTTTGTCTCAAGTACAGATAGTATTGAGGCTCAGTGGACAAAGTTCAAAACCATCGTACAATATGCATTAGATGAGTATGTGCCAAGCAAGGTCATAAGAGATGGAAAAGAGCCACCATGCTACAACAACCGAGTTAGAAAACTGCTGCAGAAGAAAAGGGAAAATAACATAGCCAAAGCCTTGCAGACAAACAAAAATTATGCAAAGCGAAATGTAGTGTGAGGAGGTCTATGCGAGAGGCGTTCAATGAATTCGAAAGTAAAGTTCTATGCACTGACTTGGCAGAAAATTCTAAGAAATTTTGGTCTTATGTCAAAGAGGTAGGTGGATCAAATCAAAATATCCAGGCCGAAATACTAAATGTCATTTTCCAAAGCTGTTTCACAGAGGAAGACTGCACTGTAGTTCCTCCTCTAGATTGTCACACAGATGACAAAATGGTAGATATTGAAATAGACGACAGAGGGATAGAGAAACAATTAAAATTGCTCAAAAGAGGAAAGGCCACTGGACCTAATGGGATACCAGTTCGATTTTACACAGAGTATGCGAAGGAACTTGCCCCCCTTCCTGCAGCAGTGTACTGTAGGTCTCTAGAAGAGCATAGCATTCGAAAGGATTGGAAAAGGGCACAGGTCATCCCCATTTTCATGAAGGGGCGTCGAACAGATGTGCAGAACTATAGACCTATATCTCTAATGTTGATCAGTTGTAGGATTTTGGAACACATATTTTGTTCAAGTATAATGACTTTTCTGGAGACTAAAAATCTATTCTGTAGGAATCAGTATGGATTTCGAAAAAGACGATCGTATGAAACCCAGCTCGCGCTATTCGTCCATGAGACTCAGAGGGCGATAGACATGAGTTCCCAGGTAGATGCCATGTTTCTTGACTTCCGCAAGGCGTTCGATACAGTTCCCCACAGTCGTTTAATGAACAAAGTAAGAGCATATGGACTATCAGACCAATTGTGTGATTGGATTGAAGAGTTCCTAGATAACAGAACACAGCATGTCATTCTCAGTGGAGAAAAGTCTTCCGAAGTATAAGTGATTTCAGGTGTGCCACAGGGGAGTGTCGTAGGACCATTGCTATTCGCAATATACATAAATGACCTTGTGGATGACATCGGAAGTTCACTGGGACTTTTTGCGGATGATGCTGTGATGTTTCGAGAGGTTGTAACAATGGAAAATTGCTCTGAAATGCAGGAGGATCTGCGGAGCATTGACATATAGTGCAGGGAATGGCAATTGACTCTCAATGTAGACAAGTGTAATGTGCTGTGAATACATATAAAGAAAGATCCCTTATCATTTAGCTACAATATAGCAGGTTAGCAACTGGAAGCAGTTAATTCCATAAATTACCTGGGAGTAGGCATTAGGAGTGATTTAAAATGGAATGATCATATAAAGTTGATTGTCGGTAAAGCAGATGCCAGACTGAGATTCATTGGAAGAATCGTAAGGAAATGAAATCCAAAAACAAAGGAAGTAGTTTACTGTACACTTGCTTGAATATTGCTCATCAGTGTGGGATCCGTACCAGATAGGGTTTATAGAAAAGATAGAGAAGATCCAATGGAGAGCAGCGCACTTCGTTACCGGATCATTTAGTAATCATGAAAGTGTTACAGAGATGATAGATAAACTCCAGTGAAAGACTGCAGGAGAGACACTCAGTAGCTCAGTACAGGCTTTTGTTGAAGTTTTGAGAACATACCTTCACCGAGGAGTCAAGCAGTATGTTGCTCCCTCCTACATATATCTCGTGAAGAGACCATGAGGATAAAATCAGAGAGATTAGAGCCTACACAGAGGCATACTGACAATCTTTCTTTCCACAAACAATACGAGACTGGAATAGAAGGGAGAACCGATAGAGGTACTCAAGGTACTCTCCACCACACACCGTCAGGTAGCTTGCGGAGTATGGATGTAGATGTAGATGTAGATAGGTCTTATCTTGGTTACACAGAAGTTTATTGGAGGAGAATCATTTTTGTACAGTATCTAGTCATTTCATTGAAATGTGTTGTAATACATATGTGTCTTTATGGGTGGTAAAAGAACAAATGCATAATAGGTGGAAACACAAAGCATAGGGCTGTAACTAGAAGATGCTGCATGCAGGGTATTAAGCTGTCAAATAGGGAATATGTGAAGCCTACAATGACTACTGTACAGTTAGTTAGTTACTTTCATGCCATGGATTGTTTTGCACGATAAATTGTCATGATGTGAAATGAGTCATTTTACATTCATATTGCAAATTAATTTGTACATCTATTTGTACTCTCAACATCACCATATAATAATTCCTCCCTCCCCAAAATGAAAACAAGTTATAAAGATTGAGGTAGCTATTCCTACCCATCACCTTTTACACATTACAAACATAGCAATTCTTCTATGGAATAGAAGAAGTTATCAAGGAGAAACTTTTTCAGTTTATTTTCAAATTTTATCTTGTGTCTGTTAGACATTTTATATCACTGGATAAGTGGTCAAAAATTTTTATTTGCAGCATTGTGCACCCCTTTCTGTGCTAAAGCCAATGTTAATGTTGTCTTTAGCACAGAAAGGGGTGCACAGTGCTTATGAAAAGATCTCTCATAAACCCCAAAGAAATTTTGATAATATGTAAAGGTTGTCAGTGGTACCAAAGTTCTTGTCCAGACACAGAGCAGCCACAATTGAAGTAACAAAACAAAATCAGAAGTACTGAACCCAGTTAACTTCTTGCATAATTGAAAAGACGAGTGATGTAGATATTAAGAGTCAGTTGAAAGTACTCATATTAAAGAATGCTTCAGAGACTATGGCAATTCCCCTAAGATACTATAAGCATTTGCAGCTGAGAAAGCTATTTTAACCATAATATACCACAGAGTCCTTAAACAAAAAACTGTGGCCAGTGGTTGGATGAAAATTCAGGTCACAGCCATCTGCAAGAAGGGCAGCAGAAAGTATCCACAAAATTATAAAATTATGATCACATCTCATTAATTTTCAGCTGTTCTAAATCTTAGAACATATCCTGAACTTACACATAATGTGCTAGCTCAAATAAAATGATCTTCCCAAGCCAACAAGAATCGACTATGTAAACATTGGAAACCCAATTTGTACTTTTCTCACATGACATTTTGTGAATTGTGGATCAAGTCTGTTGCAAGGGTGCAGTATTGTTTTGACTTTTGAAAAGTAACAAAATTTATTAACAAAAGAATGGTAATATGGGGTACCAAACAAAATTTGTGATTGGACTGAGGATTTCCTGGTAGAAAGGACACAGTAAGTTACCTTGGATGAGTAACATGCCTTCTGGTTTTTAGTGAGTTACCTTACAGTGGACTAATGATCACACAGTATATCTCTTAACAAGAACAGTTTTAATTTCCCAGTGGAGGAAGGTCAGAAAGAAAACAAGAACAATGTTTAATGTAATGGTCTGAAATCCCACAAGTTGTGAGGAGAAGAGGAACTTAATATTAGTATGGCTTCATTTGCTACAAAATCTTGACTTCTTTTTCTCTTTTTGGAGTAACAGATAAGTTTTCCCATGACAAGATACAACACGTTATAGAACCTTGACTACATGTGTACAATGCATGATGATATTTTAGTATAATGTCTAAAGTCAAATTGGGAAAAAATCTATGTTCTACTCTTTCCTTTGAATATTTTCTATGCTGTAATGATTTTTTTTTCTCTTTATCTTTGAAATAAGAAAAGGTGGACTGCCAGAGGAATGTCTTCTAAATACAGCAGATGGGCGTTTTCATGGAATGTTAAATATGTCTGCCCATTTAAATGGGGAGTAAGTAGGTCAGGACCCACCAAACAGATGCCTATGATATCTACTCAAATATTTATCCTAAACTTATGCTGATAGGACATAATATAAGTGCCATGCTGATTTGCGTTGATCCAAATGTGACTGTCTTCAGTGTTGAATGGTCCTTCTCTGGTGAAGCATGCCTCATCTGTCCACAACACTGATTTAAGTACCACATGAAATATTGGTAATGAGAGGGATACTCCTCTTCCACTACATCATGCACCTTCTGTAGGTCGTACTGAAATAGGTTTGCATCATGTAGGACATCCAATACTACAGCACACGAAACCTGTAGTGACAAACAAACAGATACATTTTACTATTTGTAATTTGCAGGCATACTTTAAGAATGTCGGAATAACTTTACATAGACCCAAAGCATTACCAGTGACCTTCCAGCTGGTACTAGGTGTTGCAGCAATCATATCTAGAACATTTTCTTCTAATTGAATGTTCTATATGTAGTGTTCTTGTCCAACATCAACACTGGTTACAGAAAAACTTCCAATCTCCCGTAACCATCTGTCATCCGCTATGAAGGTATTTGCAAACAGAATAATATGGTTGGGAACTCGTTTATTGTAAATGTTGATTTCCTCAGGTACAGTTTGATCTGTAGCACCGTATGCTAAATGCATGTTGGTATATTTCTCAAAGGAGTATGGATGACACACCTTGTTACCACTCCTTGAGTGTCAAGCCTGCCGCTATTGTTCATTCATGTACATCCTTCCATGTACCTTTGCAGCTAAAGCTGCAGTCAGAGTGGCACCAGTATCAGTGGATTTCGCTGATGACTGACATCAGCTAAAGACAGGTGATCTTCTCAAACCCACCATGTCACTGTGTGTGCGGTCATGCTGTAGCTGATAACATCACTCGAATGTGTAGATTTTGGATGACAATTGGTGAAATTCAAATCAGTTTGTTTTCTTCAGTCAAATTGACAAACATTCTCACATACGGGCTGTGAGAAACTGGTAAGTTTAATCCAAGAAATAGTGAGTTTCTGGCATTCTGAGGATAAAAGTATCATAATCAAGATATAGTTTGGATTCTATGTACTGAAATCGCAAGTTTATTGGAAACAACAAGTAGACGAAATTTTTATTGGATATTTTAAGTGTAAATTATAAATTCAAAAAATTAATTCATTCAAGTGAGAAGGATGTCATAAGTTTTACTTAAAGTTACAGTTATGTATCATTTTTTGGCTGTGGTAGGTGGCCATTAGCTGTCTACAAATTATTATTACTGCTTACTGGCATTTTTATGCCAGTAGTGGTGATTCTATTACATGAAGTGATTTGTGAATTTGATGTTTTGTGTGTCCACTTTCCAGTGCTTTACCATTTCAGAGTGTCTTATTCTAAACTTTTGTTTATCTTTCACACATACGCTAAATCACAGTATTGAAGTTTAATTTGCGTATGTCTGTACAACTTCAAATAAATTCAGCAAAACATAGTGTTTGTAATCTTGCTTTTCAGAGTCACCACAAATCATCTTGAGTATGTAAAGTCGAAGACCATGTGTGAAACACTTTCGGATAATGAAAGCTACTTTTCAGTACTTGAACAGATGTGATTCAGGCTCTACTAAATAATCAAATATTCACACTAAAGATACAGTCTGGCTCAAGTAAAACTAGACATGACATGTCAGTATTTGACATCTGGCTACTACATATTTCCAGTATTCATGTCTGTTCACTGCTATACCATGTTCTCAAAAGTACAATTTCAAAGTTTTTGTGTGATTTGTTGGGTGCTATATATGATTCCCAAAAGACTAATTAAAAAGCTAATATCTTCACTCTTGCACCACAAATACTATGAAATGTTAAATTTATTCCATAGTGAATTTTGAAGCTAAGCTTTGTGCAAGTGCACTAAAAAGACACTGTGATATATACTGCCACCAGCAAGTGTTTAAATAGCATTGAAGTTTCCAGTACTAGATTCTGATTATCTTAATATTGTGCCAATACTGTATTAATTTTTACCATTTTTATAACAAAATAATTTGCTGCAAAACCATGATTATGTCTTTCATTAAATAAATAACAGTTGGTTGCTCACAGACAGATTTTATCCATGTGTCACATAACAGATGCAACATCTACTTTATCACGTAACTCAACCATTAAGTGCTCATAACCTCACTAGCAAAACACCAAAGTTCACATCCTACAATTGTAGTATAATAAACTGTACTCAGAACAATATGTTTTAGAGAGATCCTTAATGTGGCATATAATTGAAACTGCATATTTTCATAATATACACATAAAAATATGAAAAACATGAAGAATGGGACATTAAATTCAAAGGTGCTGGCTCCTTCTGACGTTAATCATTGGTGGGGAAAGGAAAGTGGTGTCATAAAATTAAAGCATTTTTAAATTTTGTGGCATGGCGTTTTTGTCTTCATTTCATATATTCATAAAACTTGACTGGTAACTCCAGTAACTGATGGCAGAGTGTACAGTACACGCCATGTTCATTCCAGGGCAGATATACTTGTTTACTTGCATTTGGTATCTTTTGAATAGCAAATGCCGCACTGCAGCATTGATTGATTGATTGATTTCTTTATTAATTCATGTAACAATTTACATTGTGTGGATTTCATCAGCAAAATCATATACAATATACCTACAATTTATACAAATAAAATTAATATTTACACACATTTTTAAAGTATCTTACATTAGTTTTATATCCTTATGTAATTTTCTTATAGTACTGTACAATTCTGGATTTCATATTATAATTATTTCCTCATGTATTACAATGCAGGCTACTTTCATTACGCTACATGTTTTAATTCAGATAGTCCATTACTGTGCAATAACTTTTATTTAATAAAATTTTTTTTAGTTTTGTTTTGAACTGTCCAATTGTGTCAATATCTTTTATATTTTGGGGTAATTTGTTATATAATTTTACAGCATTGTACAACAAGCTCTGCTGAGTTTTAACTTTATTTTTTCTCTCTAGATGCAGATTGTATTAGTTTCTAGTTTCATAGCTGTATACTAAAGACTTTTTAACATAGCAGTCAATATTGTTTTTTACATACATAATGCTTTGAAAAATGTATTCACAGGGGACAGTTAGGATTTCCAGCTTTTGGAAATGTTCAAGGCAGTGAGCCCTACTGCCACTCCTGGTAATTATACGAATTGCTCTTTTCTGTAATTTGAAAACTATTTGAATATTTTTACTGTTAACTCCCCAAAATATTATTCCATAGGTAATAACAGAGTGGATATAAGAAAAATATACAGATCTGACACATGTAGTATCACACACTGCAGTCAGAATTCTAAGAGCATAGCATGCTGTAGCAATTCTGTTAGTAAGTATTTTAATACGTTCTTCCCACTTTAACTGACTGCCAACATACATACCAAGAAATTTTGTGTTGTCTACACATTCTATAGTTTCATTGTTTAACGTAAAGTTGTTTGTTTTTTTTTTTTTTTTTTTTTTTTTTTTTTTTTTTTTTTTTTTTTTTTTTTTAGTGCTAGTTTATTATTGGCTCTGAGCTCTATGGGACTTAACTTCTAAGGTCATTAGTCCCCTAGAACTTAGAACTACTTAAACTTAACTAATCTAAGGACATCACACACATCCATGCACGAGGCAGGATTCGAACCTGCGACTGTAGCGGTCGCCTGGTTCCAGACTGTAGCGCCTAGAACCGATCGACCACACTGGCTGGCAGTTTATTGTTGGATGCCCATTCACGTACACTGTTTAGTGTTTGTTCGGCTTTTTCTTTCATTGCATCTGGTGTCACTGATTAGAACATTTGAGTCATCAGCGAACAATATTGTTTGTCCATGCTTGATGCTCTGTGGGAAGTCATTTAAGTAAATGAGGAATAATATTGGGCCAAGAACACTACCCTGTGGGACACCTATATTTACATAATTTGGGTCTGAAGTATACTTTACAATATAGTCTGAGCAACTTGAAATATGTGAGATTTCAGTTATCTGTCTTCTATTTTTTAAATATGACTGGAACCACTTTTTCACAAGTCCCCTTATTCCTAGTTCATCTAACTTATTAAAAAATATGTTGTGGTCTACTGTATCAAACACTTTAGTTAGATCAAGAAATATACCTGTTGTGTAGTTCCCTTTATCTAATGCTTCTATTTTGTGAGGTGTGCTGTTGCTGATTCTGTGCTTTTCCCTGATCAAAATTCAAACTGGTCAACAGACAGTAAGTTGTATTTGTTTAAATAATTCATTAGCCTGTCTTTCATAATAGTTTCTAATATTTCTGCAAAGCATGAGAGTAGAGAAATTGTCCGATAATTTTCAATTTTTCCTGCATCACCTTTTTTGAAGAGAGGCAGTAATTTAGCATATTTTAAAGAGTCTGAAAAGAAGCCCTCCTTGAAAGATTGATTTATAATATCAACTAAAGGTGGAAGTAGGCTCTTGATACAGTCCTTAATTAAAAAATGGGGACTTCATCCAGCCCAGCTGAGTTTTTGTTTTTCAGTTTGCTGACTGCTTTGTAGACTTCTTCCTGTGTTGTAGGGAATAACATTCATCTCCAAGCACAGGGATGTTGTGGTATCCATCACACCCTTGGAGGTTAAAATCTAACCTACTTTATATGTAGAATGGATTCTAACCTAATCTCCTTGATCCTGTCATGGACTCACGAAGAAGATCATATGCACCGTTACCATGCTGTTGGCCGATGCTGTTGGGTGACCTCTGGTGATCCAGTCTGATGACCACTGTCGGTGCCACTGTGAGCCCAGCCTAAACAAACTCTTCCTACAAAGATTGATTGCATAGATATGATTCCTGATGATGATCAAATGACAAGTTGATAAAAGTTCAATACTCAGGCTGATATAATGCATGTTGGATGCTGCCACAGTGTAGATGGTAATGCATGAAATTGTTGGCCCATTGGGTTAGGATCAGTCCCCACTGCCATCTAAATATTTTCCCATGTTTGTTTTTGTACTGCTTTCTTGTTCATCTTGAGAAAACCACACGGAGAATATGTTTGTCAATACCGCTTCTCACAGGCTATTTGAATCTGAGCGCAAAACTACCTGATTGGGTAACTTCAATGCTATATAACTTGGAAATGGTGCAATGTATCAAGTTTTTATGTCTCAGTAAAATCTGCCCTGCAGCATCCCTACAAGTGTTACAGAAATTTTCTGACCACCTTCATTTATACCATCACTTGTTAATAAAATGTGTGTAATTGTATGGAAAAAAAAAGTTCCAGTATTTGACAAAGTTCTGCCAGCAATCCAAGGATCATTACAAGAAAATGAAAAAAAAAACACTAGAAATAAAGTAAGAGGTGCACCTTGTTCGACTTAACCTAGATTTTGGAAATACATAATTATAATCTGCCCTTGGAATCGTATTCAGTAACTGAGTCACATTTAAAAACTACAATGGCAAAGCAGTAAAAAACTTTGGAACAATTATCTCCATAAATTTGCCAGATCAGTACTATGTTTTGTGCAGTTGTCCTTGAAACATTTTATTCAGTTCTGTGGGGCACTGTAAAACTCAAATTCTCAAACTGCTGTATCATCCAATACATAACAGTTGAGAACAAATACAATTGTGTTTTTTTCCAAGTAAGAACTGACTCATCCTCCTAAAGATGAAAAAAACTATAACAGTTATCTTGATATTTTGAGATCATAGAAAAAACTGTAATTACACTAATGCTGGCATAGCAGGTCACACAAAATACATATGTGAAGATGAGCGGTCTAAATCCCACAGCCCATAACATGATAACCATGTTTGCATAGTTCTTAATGCTTTTGCAAGAGAACTGAGGTCTGTTTAATTAGTTCTGTTTTTGAGTAAGATATTGTCCCTTAAGTATGTGTATCTCTTATCTTTTACTTCATATTCTTCCTTGTACTCTCCCTCTCTCTTTTCATGAAAGTCACAGTACATTCTGCTAATTGTTTTGAACCAAATTCAACTGCTCTCTTTCTTGTTCTGTTCATGTATTCAACAAGGAGAAAAATGCTAATCCATACTTTTGATTACATCTACAGTGCCAGGTGTTTGGTATATATTGTTACTAAATTATTCATTTTCTTGCAGGAGCCTGTTCACATGGCAGGTCTACACTATATTTTGCTGAATCTGTCACATCTGCTTCAGCCTTCATTGGTTACCAGTGTGACAGTTGGGACACATGTACCAACTGTAATGGAAAACTGTCGGCTGTCATGGGAGCGCACGTTGACCCCAGGTAGAACATCACATTTGTGCACACACACACACACACACACACACACACACACACACACACACACACACACACACACATGAAAGTAATTTTAGATTAGGTTACATTAGATGTACTTTTCATTCCAATTGATCCATGGTGAGGTGACCTTTCAGGTCGCAGAACGTGTCAGAAAATCTAGATAACAAATAAATATTCACAATGAAAAGCAAATGCACTAATGTATCTTTCACAGATCCCAAGTTAAATGATTGTTATGGATGTGGAAAGAGTAAAAAAAAATTTAAGCGTAAAGGTAATAAATACCAAAACAGAAAAAATTATTTTACAATACCTATTTACAGTGATTGCATTACTGCATTTAACTTGTACTGAAATCAGATTGTGCTAATACCTGCGTTATTTTACATTATTAATAAAACACACACACACATATCAGTTGGTTCTACTAAGAAGTTCATCAGCGGAGTAAAAGGAGTTGGTCACCAAAAATCCTTCAGACTCCTCTGAACTGAATATCATTGGTAGTTAAACTTTTTATGGCCACTGGCAAGTTATTGAAGGTGTATATTCCTGAATAAATGACACCTTCTTGGACCAAAGTGACTTTAAATCTTTGTGAAGATTGTTCTTGTTTTCATATATATGTAAATGATCTTCCATCTAATATACAAGAAGTAGAATTAATTATTTTTGCTAATGATACTAGTATTGTTGTCAATCCAAGCATAAATACAGAAACTGAAAACTGGTAAACAATGTTCTAAAAGTATCAATGACTGTTATTCTGTGTATAGTCTCACTGTCAGTTTTAAAAAGACACAATATGTTCAGTTCTGCACATCTAGGCATGTAGGAATACTACACCAATGATCAGTGTAACACATGGTGAGGAAATAATAAATTTTTAGGTGTCCAAATATATGAGAATTTAAACTGGAAAAAGTACATTTTATAACTCTGAAAACAACTTAATTCAGCCACATTTATACCTGGTCATTGCAAATCTTGTGGAGAAACAAGTCAGTAAGTTGGCATATTTTGCGTATTTTCATTCAATAATGTCATGTGGAACAGTGTTCTGGGGGAAGTCATCTTTTAAAAGAAAGACTTCATAGCTGCTGCTTCACAGTATATTTATTTCCTCATGAAGTTTGTTGTAAATAATCCACCACAGATCAAAAGGAGAAATGATGTACATAATTGCAGTACCAGAAGGAAAGAAGACACTCACTACTCCACATTAAGGTTGTCTTTAGCACAGAAAGTGGTACACAATGCCACAATTAAAATTTTTGATCGCCTTTCCAGGGATGTAAAACATCTGACAGACAGCAAAGTAAAATTTGAAAACTAACTGAAAAAGTTTGTCTTTGACAACTCCTTTTGTTCCATAGAAGAATATCTGTTATTGTAATGTATAAAAAGTGGTGGGTATGAATTACTGACCCATATTTGTATGTTTAAAATAAACAAATAAATAAAATAAAAATTAAAAATGCACTTATTGTTCTTTATCTATCCATATTTAAATTAATTTGTGATGTGAATGCAAAATGACTTGTTCCATATTATTATGATTTGTTATGCAAAATGGTTCATGGAACATGAAACAAACTAACTCCGGTATTGATTTCATGATCTGAGCTGTTGGTCTGAAAATGAGACATATTTTTAAAGGGACATTTCATTAAGGAATAAATATATTCTGAAGCAATATTTAGTATTCCTAGCACATTAAATAGGCCTCTACAGGATGTTCTTGAGTTCAGACCAGAAATAATTCTTATTGCAGTTTTTGGACCCAGAAAACTTTGCTTGGTTTCACGAGTTACCCCAAAAAATATTCCTGTGTGACATTATGGAATGTCTTGGAGACAACACAGCGTCGAGTATAGACTCCTGATGAAAACTAGCTCATGTGTGCTAGTAACAAGGATCCCACAGTAAATGCGTCAAGCAAATCAAATACTCTTGTGGCAGAGGCAGAGCCTGAGGATGGCAGCAATGTGCCCCAGAAACTAGTCGTGTGATAGAATAAAGACATTCTCATGATACAACTGTGGTGGTACTTTTTCTCAGATATATCATCAGCTGAAGTCCCCCATCCATGCAGTAAGATGGACATCCATAAACTGCTTAGGTTTTGTTACTTTTGCTATAAGAATAATTACAAACTGTGGGGCTACAGAAGTCAGTAGGTCATCGTATGTTGCACATTTTCATTCTCTTATTTTCTGTGGGTTAATAACTCCCCACTCACTTAAAAAGTATTAATTTCACAAAAAAAATAATTAGAATTTTGTGTGGAGTTGACACATATCTACCTTGTCAGTATCTCTGAGTAGCTGAGAAAGCTAACCACTACCATTGTCAACAATCCATCCAAATGTGAGAGTAACTGAGAGATTCACACACACAACACTACAAGGAAATATTATCTATATTATCCTTTACTCAATCTAATTTTTATACAGAAAAGGGTAAAACGTGTAGCTTTAAAAGCCCTTAACAGTTTTCCTGTGGAAATAAAATGTCTGACAAATGGCAGGAGTGTTTTGAAATTTAGATTAAGTATTTTTCTCATAACAGCTCCTTTTATACATAGGAGAATTGTTGAATAGAAGTAATTAGTCATTTTTACAGAAAAAATGTTTTATTTTTTCTTTGTTTTTTCTAATTGCATACTTCACATCATAACATTTGTCTTGAATTTGATCTGTAGAACAAGTAACTAACTAACTAACTAAAGTAACTTGAAAAAAATCCCTTTCTCAGTGCTATAAGTGAAAATTGATAATGCACCCTGGTTGTAAATTTCATTTCAGACACACTGGAAGCAGAGTTTTAAAATCTCCATTTAGGTAACCAGAGTTCCCCAGGACAGTTTTACTCTTCTGTTTATTTCTTTCTCTTTCATTGTCCATCCAGTTGTGTGTGTGTGTGTGTGTGTGTGTGTGTGTGTGTGTGTGTGTGTGTGAGTGTGTGTGTGTACAGATCATGAGAACTCTGAATGTCAATCTTCTTGTGTACATGGTACTAGTTGGAAAACATCTATTGTTGCAGCACTACCACAGGAGTATACTACTTGAGTACTGCCAGTTCATCACCATATGGGCTTGGTGTGCAAGGATGTCCACAGGTTATGTGAAGAAGAGACACATCATAGAATGAGCAGGAAAAGTAGTTGCTGCAACACTTGACTGTTAGAGATTGTTGCTGGATATGCAGTTTATTGCATAAAATACTGTCAAACATGAAGAATAACATAAACTAATAAACTTTTGTGGAAAAACTTCTGCTCCTACAAATTATGTATGAGAAACAAAAAGTATGTACTCAGGAGAAATACAGTATTTAAAAAAAAAACTTTGTATATTCTTTGAAATAGAGTTATATCCTAAAATGAGGTGGACAGAAAATGCAGTTTAAAATTACGTGGACAGAAAATGCAGTTAAAAAATTTTTAAAATTTCAGGATGTAGTGATCAGAGATAAGCTTTGTTTGGAGATGGAAACTTGTTGTCCCTCAGTCCATTAACTTTATTTTTAATTTTCACTATGTTTTCCTCCTCCTACTTTTCCATTTTCTTCCTGTTACTTAACTGCATTATTCTTTTCAGATTTTACTATGCATCATGTTATATAAAATATTTACTTCTCACACTGTGCCTTCTGTCGTTTTGGAACTGAACTTAATGGTGTACTATTTTTTATGTCCTACTCTCTTTGACACTTTGTTTTTCATCTCTTCCTACTCTTGTCACTTCAACCAGGCTCTGAGTAGCTTTACCCTGCTCTCTAACTTCCCTTGACAAATCAAACAATGGAAACTTCAGCTAGGAATATCAACATTGCAAAAAAGTTAGATTGCTATTTACCATAAAGAAGACATGTCAAGTTCTAGATAGGCATGATTAAAAAACTCTCATTTAGCTTTAGGCCATATCTTTCATCAGTAAAGAGAGAGACACAAACACGCACATGAACACACAAGCATGTGAAGTGTGCTTGCTTGTGTGTGTGTGTGTGTGTGTGTGTGTGTGTGTGTGTGTGTGTGTGTGTGTGTTTGTGTGTGTGTGTGTGTGTGTGTGTGTGTCTACTGATGAAGGCTGTAGCTGAAAGCTATATGTGAGTGTCTTTCAATCATGCCTGTCTGCAGCTTTCCTTGACAAATCACTCTTTCCTTTCTTAAGAGGCAACAGCTGCAAAATTTTGGGTCACTATTTTCTACTTTAAGTAGGCAGTACTAAGAATTTCACGTCTTGAAGAAAACTATTGTCCAGTCATTCTGTCTCTGTGTAATTTTGACATTTTGTTTTATTAACAAGAATTGTAGGCATTTGAAAAATTGTTTTCTGGTAGATAATCAGTTACCATGCGAGTTACAATGTAGACAAACACCAGTAATAAAAAAGTGAGTTGCTGCTTCTCTTCTACAACTATGATGTAGC